>NC_069506.1:187735885-187923385 GCF_027579735.1 Bombina bombina | reverse complement strand
CCTTCAAATATTTTGGTATCTGGTTAGACTAGGAACTCCTTAAATGTACGCTTACCTGTGCCAAAGTTAAAGGGACAGTCAAGTCCAAAAAAACTTTCATGATTCAAATAGGGCAGGGGTGTCCAAACTTTGCTCTCCAGAGGTTTTGGAACTACATTTCCCATGATGCTCAGCTAGATAAAATGCTGGCTGAGCATCATCGGAAATGTAGTTCCAAAACCTCTGGAGAGCAAAGTTTGGACACCCCTGAAATAGGGCATGTAATTTAAAACAACTTTCCAACTTACTTGTATCACCAATTTCTTTCCTAAGATATGGTGAGTCCACAACATCATCAATTATTGTTGGAAATACCACTCCTGGCCAGCAGGAGGAGGCAAAGAGCACCACAGCCAAACTGTTAAGTATCACTTCCCTTCCCACAAACCCCAGTCATTCTCATTGCCTTTGGTGCATGGAGGGGGTAAAGTTTTGGTGTCTGAAGAAAATTCGATTTATTTCATTTCAATCAGGATTTTATTATTTTGAAAGCCAGAGTAGGTTTACTCTGATCTTTCTTCTCAAAATTTGGTCTAGCCGTACTCCACGTTAGTCTCTTCAGTAGGGCAGTGATGGTGGCTTTAAAGCAGTTAGGAACTTGTGGGGTGGGCCTCACTGCGTTTTCATAACATGTTGCTGCCCTAGTACAGAAAGCCAGGGTAGGTTTGCCCTGTTCTTTCTTTTTTCTACAGGTCCCTGTGAGGAGTGGCTTCCTCCCACTCTGTGTAGCTGTCCTCCTGCCAGACGGCCAGACTGCAGGTAAGTGCCTTTGTCTTTTGGGTATGGGAGACTGTGCACTTCATATGGACGAGCTGTATCTTTATATGGGACAAAGGTATCCTTTATAAGGATATTCACAGGCAGGGAGCAGGTACTTAGATGTGACTGGAGACAGGGGTTATTACTTTTAATAGTAAAAAGTATAATCCTTTTTTATTTATTTGTGGGTTCTGCTAGCAAGCGTTTAATTAGCACACTCGTGTTGATGGTGATCCACATAACTGCTTTCTAATATAATATACGCAGTTTGGAAATTTCATGTACATTGGGAGTCTATTTCCACACTTAAGTGGTTGTGGAAATTTTTTCTCACACACTGTATTTACTGTTTATGGGCTGAGTTTGCATAGAGACCGTTAGGACCTCTAGAACAGTAGTGCTGTATAGAGGCTGCTTAGTGTGGATGTTTACTTTGCTGCGACAGCACAGCAGAGATGCTGCATTAATTACTGTACATTAATTTCTTTCCTTAGATATGGTGAGTCCACGGAATCATCAATTACTAGTGGAAATATCACTCCTGACCAGCAGGAGGAGGCAAAGAGCACCACAGCGAAGCTGCTATATATGTCACTTCCCTTACCCATAACCCCCAGTCATTCTCTTTGCCTGCTGTGCAAGGAGGAGGTGAAGTTTTGGTGTCTGATCTACAATCAAGATTTTTTTATTTTAAAGCATAGTAGGTTTGCTCTGATCTTTCTAAAGGGTCTAGCCTTAGCCCATGTCAGTCTCTTCAGTAGAGCAATGGTGGTTTTTAAGCAATTGGGAACTTGTGGGGTACAATCCTCACTGCGTTTTCCCAAAACATTTTGCTGCCCTATTTAGATAGCCTAAGTAAGTTTATTCAGTCTTTCTGTATTTCCACAGGTCCATGTGAGGGATGGCATCCTCTCAAACCAGGGGATCTGTCCTGCTGCCGGGAGTGTGGGGAGTTATTTATATATTGATGGCTCAGTGAGGATCCATTTTTAGTAACAGATTATGTACTTTTTTTTGGGGGGGGGAGTTTATTGTTTGTTTTTAAGCCTAGGAGGTTCTGATTCTGTGATGTCAGGTTTTTTTTGGCACTTTTTCACTTCCTGTAAGAGTGAGGTGCCCATATCTCAGATGGCTCTGCTGTTTAGAAGGCTTCTTGCTGTTTTTGCTTCTCTGGAAATCCGGATTGTAAACGGGATCGTTTTTTTCCTCAGTTTGCTGCGGGTTGCAGGACAGGTAGGGCACATCAGTAATTCTGCTGAGGAGTAGAGTGTTGCCTGGGGTATGTTTTCTTAATTTGGTAAATTTAAAGGGAACATTTATTTAAGAACGTTTTTTTGGTTCTGTATTATATCCTTTGTTAAAAGGTAAAAAAAAAAGTTGGTTTTTTTATTTGCTTCTTTTTGTATTATGGATTAGGAGGCTATGCAGGATGTTACCTGTAGCTTATGTTTTGATGCCCAGGTGGAACCCCCAGTACCTTTTTGTTCATGTATTGTTCATTGTTCATGTATTGAAAGAACTTTAGCCTAGACTTTATAGTTCTGCAGTTGCAGATTCAATTCTTTCTATTTCCTCCAAATACACGCTTCTAGTGTCTCCTTTTAAGGATGAGACTTTGTTTGGGTAATGCCTTTTCAAGTCCAATCTAAGTTTTCCTCCCAGGGGCAGACTCTTTCTAGAGTATCTGCAATACAAGTAGGATGAGATGCATTCCTTGAACTGGATTCAGGGTCTTCATCTCTGGGAGTGATTGTTCCTGTACCAGTTTGGGAATGGGATATAGGTATTTACCTTATATATTTCAGATTCTGTCCTTCAAAGTAGTATCCTTTCTCCTTTGGTTCTACTGGGCCTGTTCATAAGGAACTTAGACCTGAGAGATTTATTGTTTCCTTAACCCCTTAATGACAACTGGCGTACCAGGTACGTCATGCATTAACAAGCAGTTAATGACAATGGACGTACCTAGTACGTCAGTTGTCTAACAGAGTGCTGGAAGTGATCACAATCGCTTCCAGCAGCTCTGAGGGTATTGCAGTAATGCCTCAATATGGAGGCATCCTGCAATACCCCTTTACAAGCCTCTGATGCAGAGAGAGCCACTCTGTGGCCCTCTCTGCACCGGTAGTGATGGTGCCGTTGTCCGGGTGGGAGGGAGCGTGCGTGCACGAGATGCACGTGAACATACTGTGCATGTGCACGAGGCGCGCATTAGCCACACTGACACCAATGAGGGCAAAAAGCCAGGGAAAGGTAAAAAAAATTTTTTAAAATATAAATGGATCTGGGAGGGGAGTGGGGTTATTGTGGGGGTATTGTGGAGGGGCTGCTATACTACAGAAAGAGTTAATTGAAAAATAAAATAAAAATACTTTGTTTTTTGGGGCCAAAGTGGGTACTGGCAGACAGCTGCCAGTACCCAAGATGGTGGTAATTAGGTAGGGGAGAGGGTTAGAGAGCTGGAGGGGGGATCAGGGAGGTTGGGGCTAAGGCAGGGGTCCATCCCAGCTAAAAGATTTTATTATTTTTATTTAAAAAAAAAAACCCTCTTATTTAGTACTGGCAGACTTTCTGCCAGTACTTAAGATGGCGGTAACAATTGTGGGGTGGGGGAGGGAAGAGAGCTGTTTGGGAGGGATCAGGGGGTGGGATGTGTAAGGTGGGAGGCTGATCTCTAAAATTAACCCTGCAAGCTCCCTAAAAGCTACCTAATTTAACCCCTTCACTGCTGGGCATAATTCACGTGTGGTGCGCAGCAGCATTTAGCGGCCTTCTAATTACCAAAAAGCAACCCCAAAGCCATATAAGTCTGTTAATTCTGAAAAAAGGGGATCCCAGAGAAGCATTTATAACCATTTGTGCCATAATTGCAGAAGCTGTTTGTAAATAATTTCAGTGGGAAACCTAAAGTTTGTGACAAAATTTGTGAAATAGTTAACTTTTTTTTTTTTTTTTATCGCATTTGGCGGTGAAATGGTGGCATGAAATATACTAAAATGGGCCTAGATCAATACTTTGGGTTGTCTTCTAAAAATATATATATATATGTCAAGGGATATTCAGGTATTCCTGACAGATATCAGGGTTCCAATGTAACTAGCTCTAATTTTGAAAAAAAGTGGTTTGGAAATAGCAAAGTGCTACTTGTATTTATTGCCCTATAACTTGCAAAGAACATGTAAACATTGGATATTTCTAAACTTAGGACAAAATTTAGAAACTATTTAGCATGGGTGTTTTTTGGTGGTTGCAGATGTGTAACAGATTTTGGGGGTCAAAATTAGAAAAAGCGTGTGTTTTTTTTCCATTTTTTCCTCATATTTTATCTTTTTTTTTTTTTTTTTTTTTTTTTTTTTTTTTTTTTTTAGTAAATGATAAGATATGATGAAAATAATAGTATCTTTAGAAATTCCATTTTATGGCGAGAAAAACGGTATATAATATGTGTGGGTACAGTAAATGAGTAAGAGGAAAATTACAGCTAAACACAAACACTGCAGAAATGTAAAAATAGCCATTGTCATTAAGGGTAAGAAAATTGAAAAATGGTCCGGTCATTAAGGGGTTAATCGGAATCTTCTCTATTTTCTTAGTTTGCGCCATCCCAGTCAGACCTTAAGGTCTTGGGATATTGCAAGTGTGTTTTTCTGGACAATATATAGTTCAGGTATCATCCTGACTTTGAGCTAACTCTCTTTTAAGAGATCTTGTCCAATCTTCTTTTCTGGGGAAATTAATCTGGAGAAAAGTTCCCTTGTTCTATCCACAAAGGTTATTTATTTGGGACAACCGCCACAATACCCTGAATGCAAGAAAAAAATGAATATATACTAGGTGCTACCATGAGTCATATAAAATATATAGGGGGATTATTGAGTAAACCATTTGAATATACAATTTATACATCACATAACATTGGTATAGTGTATTGTATTTGCAGAAGGAGTTATTTATATGTAGTTTATATTTTCAGTGATAGTATTCTTATAAGTATATTTTTTATGACTCACGGTAGCGCCTAGTATATATTAATTTTTTTGTTGTACTTTTTATACCATTACCTTTTATCATATGGGCAGCAACATATATATTTATATTAATTTTTATTTTATACTATTTGGTCAGTTAAAAACAGGGTTATAATCTCCTCTGTGTTTATAATAATAATAATTTGTAAATAGAATTTATTTGGATTTCCTTAAAGGGACAGCCCATTATTTATAGGGAATTTTTTATCAGCACAATGAAAACACATACGCCGAGATTACAAGTTTGGCGGCTTTCTTTTCTAACGCTACCTTAAGCCGCAAAAAGGTGAGCGTAGAGCAGAATTTAGCTCCACATCTCGCCTCAAAACCTGTGTTGCTTACGGTAGCATTCATCTGGCTAAACGTGCTCGTGCACGATTTCCCCATAGGAAACAATGGGGCTGAGCTGGCTGGAAAAAACCTAACACCTGCAAAACAGCAGCGTCCAGCTTCTAACACAGCCCCATCGTTTCCTATGGGGAAAGAAAAAATATGTCTGCACCTAACACCCTAATATGAACCCCGAGTCTAAACACCCCTAATCTTACACTTATTAACCCCTACTCTGCCGCCCCCCGACATCGTCGCCACCTGCATTATACTATTAACCCCTAATCTGCCGCTCCGGACACCTACGCCACCTACATTATGCTTATAAACCCCTAATCTGCTGCCCCCAACATCGCCGACACCTACATTATAGTTATTAACCCCTAATCTGCCGCCCCCAATGTCACCGCAACCTAACTACACTTATTAACCCCTAAACCGCCGCACTCCCGCTTCGCAAACACTAGTTAATATTTATTAACCCCTAATCTGCCTGCCCTAACATCACCGACACCTACTTACATTTATTAACCCCTAATCTGCCACCCCCAACGTCGCAGCTACTATATTAAAGGTATTAACCCCTAAACTTAAGTCTAAACCTAACCCTATCCCCCCTAACTTAAATGTAATTTAAATTAAACAAAATAAATTTAACAAAATGTTAAAAATTATTCCTATTTAAAACTAAATACTTACCTGTAAAATAAACCATAAGATAGCTACAATATAACTAATAGTTACATTGTAGCTAGCTTAGGATTTATATTTATTTCACAGGCAAGTTTGTATTTATTTTAACTAGGTACAATAGTTATTAAATAGTTATTAACTATTTAATAGCTACCTAGCTAAAATTATTACAAAATTACCTGTAAAATAAATCCTAACCTAAGTTACAATTAAACCTAACACTACACTATCATTAAATAAATTACCTAAACTACCTACAATTAAATACAATTAAATTCAATAATCTAAATTACGGGGAAAAAAAAACAACTAAATTACAGAAAAAAAATTTACAAGAAGTTTAAACTAATTACACCTAATCTAAGCCCCCTAATAAAATAAAAAAGCCCCCCAAAATAATAAAATACCCTACCCTATACTAAATTCCAAATAGGGCCTTTTGCTGGGCATTGCCCCAAAGTAATCAGCTCTTTTACCTGTAAAAAGAATACAATACCCCCCAACATTACAACCCACCACCCACACACCCCTACTCTAAAACCCACCCAATACCCCCTTAAAAAAAGCTAACACTACCCCATTGAAGATCAGTGGCGTCACTAGGGTTGGTGTCACCCGGTGCGGTAAGTCATGGTGTCACCCCCCCCCCCAGAAAGCGGACACACACAAATACACAGGCAAACACACATACAAAGACTCAGACACACTTAAAAACATACTCAGGTGCACACACAAACACTCGGAAACACACTCAGACACACACACAAAAACACTGAGACACACGCACACACAAAAACTCAAACACGCACACACAAAATATGTAAACTGCACTGCATTAATTATTAAGCTCATGCCTAGAGCTGCTCCCTGGCTCAGTAGAACATCAAATGAAAGATAAACAGAGCACTCTAAAATAAATCACTGAAGAAAAGGTTTAGGCGCACAAACTATGAAAATTCTGCTCTCTGACTCTGTTCCAAGTCTGTCAGTGCACAGCCCTGGGCCGCATGTCACTGAGCAGTGAGCACAGATAGGCAGGCAGGTTTAGGCTAGCAGCGCAACTTTGCAAGCCCCACGGCACACCCACAACATTCATAGTGAAATTGGGCAGGGGAGGAGCAAAGTACAAACAAGCAAAAGCAGCCGGGAAAACTATTTGTTGAAATTTCAGCACTGGCTCAAGGGGCAAAAAAATTGTGTGTCTACAACTTCCCCAGTCCCACTAATGTTCACAAATGCCAGCCTCTAATAAAATAATATATGCATCTCAACATTGTATTTCTTTGAATTTCAATAAAATTTAAAAAAAAAAAATATATATATTTTTTTGGTGTCACCCCCTGGAGGGTGTCACCCAGGTGTGGCCCGCACCCCCCTAGTGACGCCACTGGAAAGATAAACAGAGCACTCTAAAATAAATCACTGAAGAAAAGGTTTAGGCGCGCAAACTATGAAAATTCTGCTCTCTGACTCTGTTCCAAGTCTGTCAGTGCACAACCCTGGGCCGCATGTCACTGAGCAGTGAGCACAGATAGGCAGGCAGGTTTAGGCTAGCAGCACAACTTTGCAAGCCCCACGGCACACCCACAACATTCATAGTGAAATTGGGCAGGGGAGAAGCAAAGTACAAACAAGCAAAAGCAGCCGGGAAAACTATTTGTTGAAATTGCAGCACTGGCTCAAGGGGCAAAAAAATTGTGTCTACAACTTCCCCAGTCCCACTAATGTTCACAAATTCCAGCCTCTAATAAAATAATCTATGCATCTCAACATTGTATTTCTCTGAATTTCAATAAAATTAATTTTTTTTTGGTGTCACCCCCTGGAGGGTGTCACCCAGGTGCGGCCCGCACCCCCTAGTGACGCCACTGTTGAAGATCACCCTACCTTGAGCCGTCTTCACCCAGCCGGGCACAAGTGGTCATCCGATCCATCCAGTAGTCTTCATCCAATGGGGCAGAAGAGGACATCCAGACCGGCGGAAGTTTTCTTCCTATCCGGGCAGAAGAGGACATCCGGACCAGGAGAAGGCTTCATCCAAGCGGCATCTTCTATCTTCATCCATCTGACGAGGAGCGACTCCATCTTGAAGACATCCGGCACGGAGCATCCTTCCAGCACGATGACTAAAGACGGTTCCTTTAAATGGCGTCATCCAAGATGGCGTCCCTCAAATTCCGATTGGCTGATAGGATTCTATCAGCCAATCGGAATTAAGGTAGGAAAAATTATTATTATTATTATTATCGGTTATTTGTAGAGCGCCAACAGATTCCGCAGCGCTGTAAACAGAGTGTAGTACAACAAAACAATTAAAGGGATCAAATGGGTAGAGGGCCCTGCCAAGAGTTGCACTGTTGTCATTAGCTCTTAAGAAGGTGATCTACAGACAGTTGGACTTAAGGGGGTTCAAGGGATAGCAATGGAGGAGTGGAACTGGTATAAAGTAAGGTTAGCATAGGTTGTATGCATCCCTGAACAGTAGAGTCTTTAGAGAGCGCTTGAAGCTTTCAAAACTAGGGGAGAGTCTTGTGGGGCGAGGCAGAGAGTTCCACAAGATGGGAGCCAGTCTGGAGAAGTCCTGTAAACGGGAGTGCGATGAGGTAACCAGAGAGGAGTGTAGGAGGTCATAAGCAGAGCGAAGGGGACGGGAGGGAGAGTATCTGGAGACAAGGACTGAGTTATAGGGGGGGAGCAGTGCAGTTGAGGGCTTTGTATGTCAGAGTGAGAATTTTGTGTTTGATCCTAGAGGCAAGAGGAAGCCAGTGAAGGGATTGGCAGAGAGGAGCAACAGATGAAGAGTGATGTGTAAGGAAGATGAGTCTGGCAGAGGCATTCATTATGGATTGTAAAGTAGCTAGGCGGCAGGTGGGGAGACCAGAGAGGACAGAGTTGCAGTAATCAAGGCGGTAAAGAATGAGAGAGTGGATTAAAATCTTAGTTGTGTCTTGTGTAAGGAAGTGTCTAATTTTGGAGATGTTTTTAAGGTGGAAGCGGCAGGCCATCTCTCATAAACTCACCTTACTTTTGTACTCATGAACTGTACCTATTCCTAAACACTCTCTCTCCCCCCTGCAGCTCATCTCAAAAGCAGTCTCACTACAGCAAATCTGTTTCTCATCTCATGTCACTCTCCCTCTTGCTTCTACTTACTGCTGGTGAAATCTCCCCTAATCCTGACAAGCCGTGCACATCCATGTGTACCATCCCACAGACTCAGAAAACAAAACTCTGCACACCTTACTCACATTCCTCTTGCATCAAAAAGCCACTACCCCTTTCACTTGTGCACTCTGGAACTCTCACTCTGTTTGCAAGCTCACTTCTATACATGACCTCTTCATCTCCCGCTCCCTCAACCTTCTGGCCCTAACAGAAACCTGGCTCTCTCCCCTAGACACAGCATCCACTGCTGCTCTGTCACATGGGGGTCTCCACTTCAGCCACACTCCAAGGTCTGGTAATAGACAAGGAGGTGGTGTAAGTATTTTACTTTCCTCTCGTTGCACCTTTCAACAAATACATCCCATCTCTTCCCTCACTTTTCCCTCATTCGAAACCCACATGATTCGCTTATTCTCCCCTCTCTCTGTACGTGTTGCTGTCATATACCGACCCCCTGGCTCCTCAACTCAATTTCTAGATCACTTGGCTGCCTGGCTACCCTATTTCCTTTCCTCAGACACCCCTGCCCTCATTCTTGGTGACTTCAACATCCCCCTTAACAATCCCACTGCCTCATCTGCTAAACAACTTCTGCAACTCACTTCCTCTTTCGGTCTGTCACAATGGACTGATTCTCCCACTCACAAAGACGGTCACTCTCTTGACCTGATCTTTAGCTATCGATGCACTCTCTCAAACTTCTCAAACTCCCGTTTTCCTCTTTCTGACCACCATCTCCTTACTTGCAACATATCATCCCTTCCTACAACTCTCCTTTACAATCCATAATGAATGCCTCTGCCAGACTCATCTTCCTTACACGTCGCACTTCATCTGCTGCTCCTCTCTGCCAATCCCTTCACTGGCTTCCTCTTGCCTCTAGGATCAAACACAAAATTCTCACTCTGACATACAAAGCCCTCAACTGCACTGCTCCCCCCTACATCTCAGTCCTTGTCTCCAGATACTCTCCCTCCCATCCCCTTCGCTCCTCTCTGGTTACCTCATCGCACTCCCATTTACAGGACTTCTCCAGACTGGCTCCCATCTTGTGGAACTCTCTGCCTCGCCCCACAAGACTCTCCCCTAGTTTTGAAAGCTTCAAGCTCTCCCTAAAGACTCTACTGTTCAGGGATGCATACAACCTATGCTAACCTTACTTTATACCAGTTCCACTCCTCCATTGCTATCCCTTGAACCCCCTTAAGTCCAACTGTCTGTAGATCACCTTCTTAAGAGCTAATGACAACAGTGCAACTCTTGGCAGGGCCCTCTACCCATTTGATCCCTTTAATTGTTTTGTTGTACTACCCTCTGTTTACAGCGCTGCGGAATCTGTTGGCGCTCTACAAATAACCGATAATTATAATTATAATAATAATTTTTCCTACCTTAATTCCGATTGGCTGATAAAATCCTATCAGCCAATCGGAATTTGAGGGACACCATCTTGGATGACGTCATTTAAAGGAACCGTCATTAGTCGTTAGTCGTCGTGCTGGAAGGTTGCTCCGTGCCGGATGTCTTCAAGATGGAGTCGCTCCTCGTCGGATGGATGAAGATAGAAGATGCCGCTTGGATGAAGCCTTCTCCCGGTCCGGATGTCCTCTTCTGCCCGGATAGGATGAAGACTTCTGCCGGTCTGGATGTCCTCTTCTGCCCCCTCGGATGAAGACTACTGGACGGATTGGATGACCACTTGTGCCCGGCTGGGTGAAGACGGCTCAAGGTAGGGTGATCTTCAATGGGGTAGTGTTTGGTTTTTTTAAGGGGGTATTGGGTGGGTTTTAGAGTAGGGGTGTGTGGGTGGTGGGTTGTAATGTTGGGGGGGTATTGTATTCTTTTTTTTTACAGGTAAAAGAGCTACAAAAGGCCCTTTTAAGGGCTGGTAAAAGAGCTGGTTACTTTGGGGCAATGCCCCGCAAAAGGGCTTTTTGTAATTTAGTTTAGGGTAGGGAAATTTTATTATTTTGGGGGGCTTTTTTATTTTATTAGGGGGCTTAGATTAGGTGTAATTAGATTAAACTTCTTGTAATATTTTTTTATTTTTGTAATTTAGTGTTTGTTTGTTTTTGTAATATAGTTTAGTTTATTTAATTGTATTTTATATTAGATAATTGTAGTTAATTTATTTAATTAATTTATTGATAGTGTAGTGTTAGGTGTATTTGTAACTTAGGTTAGGATTTATTTTACAGGTAATTTTGTAATTATTTTAACTAGGTAGCTATTAAATAGTTATTAACTATTTAATAGCTATTGTACCTAGTTAAAATAAATATAAATCCTAAAATAGCTGCAATGTAATTATTAATTATATTGTAGCTATTTTAGGGTTTATTTTATAGGTAAGTATTTAGTTTTAAATAGGAATACTTTAGTTAATAATATTATTATTTATATTTATTTAAATAATAATTAAGTTAGGGGGTATTAGGGTTAGACTTAGGTTTGGGGGTAATATATTTAATGTAGGTGGCGGCGGTGTAGGGGGATCAGATTAGGGGTTAATATATTTAATGTCGGTGGCGGTGGTATAGGGGGGTCAGATTAGGGGGTAATACATTTAATGTAGGTGGCGGTGGTGTAGAGGGGTCAGATTAGAGGGTAATACATTTAATGTAGGTGGCGGTGGGGTCCGGGAGCGGCGGTTTAGGGGTTAAACACTTTATTAGGTATTGAGGTGGGGGATTCCGGTTGACAGGTAGATAGACATTGCGCATGCGTTAGGTGTTAGGGTTTTTTTTATAGGCATTTTAGGGAGTTACGGTGCTCCCATACTCAGCGCAAGGCCTGCTGCGGGAGCGTTTTATGGCGAGGTGAAAATGGAGTAAGTTTTCTCCATTTTCGCCACGTAAGGCCTTGCGCTGGATATTGGATACCAAATTGCGCGGCTTTTCTATATTAGTCTATGGGGGAAAAAACTACGTCCGACGGGTGAAATATACGTGCTGTATATAGGATACCAAACCCGCGCAAAAAACGGCGTCCCCGGCTTTTGCGGGCAATGCTGCATATTGGATGGGGCCCCATGTGTTTTACCATTTCCCCAAAATCCACTTAAGGGAGGTCAAAGGGGGGGCTGATTTATGAGGATACCTATTTCTCAGACACCAATGATTTTAAAGACATGAAAATTGGTATTAAGATTCTACTTGAAAAATAAACACGTGTTTTACCATTTACCCAAAATCCACTTAAGGGGTTTTAAATGGGGGGGGGGGGGCTGATTTATGAGGATACCTATATCTCAAAACCGACTATGTTACAGATGTGAAAATTGGTATTTAGATTCTCCTTTAAAAATAAAGAAATACATTTTTTAACATTTCCCAAAAATCAACTTTAGGGGGATCAAAAAGGGGCGTGATTTATGAGGATACCTATATCTCAAAAATCAAAGATGTTACAGACGTGAAAATTGGTATTTAGATTCTCCTTTAAAAATAAAGAAATACGTATTTTAACATTTCCAGAAAAAAAAACATTTAAAGGGTGTCAAAAGAGGGGGGGGGTGATTTATGAGGATACCTATATCTCAAAAACCAAAGATGCTACAGACATGAAAATTGGTATTTAGATTATCCTTGAAAAATAAAGAAACACGTGTTTTACCATTTCATTTCTCAAACATCCACTTAAGGGGGTCAAAGGGGGGGGGGGATTTATGAGGATACCTATATCTAAAAAACAAAGATGTTTCAGACATGAAAATAGGTATTTATATTCTCCTTTAAAAATAAAGAAATACGTGTTTTAACATTTCCCAAAAAAACACTTAAGGGGGGGTCAAAATGGGGGGGGGGTGATTTATGAGGATACCTATATCTCAAAAACCAAAGATGTTACAGACATGAAATCGGTATTTATATTACAACAAACACAGGCCTAGATTTAGAGTTTGGCGGTAGCCGTCAAAACCAGCGTTAGAGGCTCCTAACGCTGGTTTTAGGCTACCGCCGGTATTTGGAGTCAGTCAGGAAAGGGTCTAACGCTCACTTTTCAGCCGCAACTTTTCCATACCGCAGATCCCCCTTACGTCAATTGCGTATCCTATCTTTTCAATGGGATCTTTCTAACTCCGGTATTTAGAGTCGTGGCTGAAGTGAGCGTTAGAAATCTAACGACAAAACTCCAGCCGCAGAAAAAAAGTCAGTAGTTAAGAGCTTTCTGGGCTAACGCCGGTTTATAAAGCTCTTAACTACTGTGCTCTAATGTACACTAACACCCATAAACTACCTATGTACCCCTAAACCGAGGTCCCCCCACATCGCCGCCACTCGATTAAAATTTTTTCACCCCTAATCTGCCGACCGCCACCTACGTTATCCTTATGTACCCCTAATCTGCTGCCCCTAACACCGCCGACCCCTATATTATATTCATTAGCCCCTAATCTGCCCCCCTCAACGTCGCCTCCACCTGCCTACACTTATTAACCCCTAATCTGCCAAGCGGATCTCACCGCTACTATAATAAAGTTATTAACCCCTAATCCGCCTCACTCCCACCTCAATAACCCTATAATAAATAGTATTAACCCCTAATCTGCCCTCCCTAACATCGCCGACACCTAACTTCAATTATCAACCCCTAATCTGCCGACCGAATCTCGCAGCTACTGTAATAAATGGATTAACCCCTAAAGCTAAGTCTAACCCAAACACCCCCCTAAATTAAATATAATTTAAATTTAGTTCTTAACTATTTAATAGCTATTGTACCTGGTTAAAATAAATACAAAGTTACCTGTAAAATAAATATAAATCCTAAAATAGCTATAATATAATTATAATTTATATTGTAGCTATATTAGGATTTATTTTACAGGTAAGTATTTAGCTTTAAATAGGAATAATTTATTTAATAAGAGTTAATTAATTTCGTTAGATTTAAATTATATTTAATTTAGGGGGGTGTTAGTGTTAGGGTTAGACTTAGCTTTAGGGGTTAATACATTTATTAGAATAGCGGTGAGCTCCAGTCGGCAGATTAGGGGTTAATGTTTGAAGTTAGGTGTCGGCGATGTTAGGGAGGGCAGATTCGGGGTTAATACTATTTATTATAGGGTTATTGAGGCGGGAGTGAGGCGGATTAGGGGTTAATAACTTTATTATAATAGCGGTGCGGTCCGCTCGGCAGATTAGGGGCTAATAAGTGTAGGCAGGTTGAGGCGACGTTGTGGGGGGCAGATTAGGGGTTAATAAATATCATATAGGGGTCGGCGGTGTTAGGGGCAGCAGATTAGGGGTACATAGGGATAATGTAAGTAGCGGCGGTTTACAGAGCGGCAGATTAGGGGTTAATAATAATATGCAGGTGTCAGCGATAGCGGGGGAGGCAGAATAGGGGTTAATAAGTGTAAGGTTAGGGGTGTTTAGACTCGGGGTACATGTTAGAGTGTTCTATTGGCATGTTAGAGTGTTAGGTGCAGACGTAGGAAGTGTTTCCCCATAGCAAACAATGGGGCTGCGTTAGGAGCTGAACGTGGCTTTTTTGCAGGTGTTAGGTTTTTTTTCAGCTCAAACAGCCCCATTGTTTTCTATGGGGGAATCGTGCACGAGCACGTTTTTTAAGCTGGCCGCGTCCGTAAGCACCGCTGGTATCTAGAGTTGAAGTTGCGTTAAATATGCTCTACGCTCCTTTTTTGGAGCCTAACGCAGCCATTCTGTTAACTCTCAATACCAGTGGTATTTAAAAGGTGCGGCCAGAAAAAAGCATGCGTAGCTAACGCACCCCTTTGGCCGCAGAACTCTAAATCTAGGCGACAGAGAATTAACGAAAACTCAATAAGTTCATGTCAGCCAAACTGGCACACATGTGAGGGCACAAGTCATTGCGAGTGGTCGGGTTTTTCCGTTATTTTTTACAAATCACAAAATGGGCAACAGCTAGTGTATGTATGTGTGTATATATATATATATATATATATATATATATATATATATATATATATATATATATAATGGTTCTTTGGTACAATATACTGTGTGTGTATATGTATGTGTATGTATGTATGTGTATATATATATATATATATATATATATATATATATATATATATATATATATATATATATATATAATCTATTTAGAACATATTCTGCCATCTGCAGAACATTGGAATTTCAAATATGTACAGTAAATACACAGTTAAAACCTTTATTAAAAATGAATATTGCATACATATGTTTTTACATGTGTTCATCTACTTTACTGCAAAGGGCTCCAGTGCACTTAAATATATATGGCTATATACTATATTTGTACATATGTATTTATGTGTTTATATGTGTGTGTCTGTAAATACATATATACATATGTGCACATATACATACATACATACATACATATACAGCTCCAATGCACTTATATATATGCCTATATACTGTATTTGTACATATGTATTTATGTCTTTATATGTGTGTATATATGTCTATAAATACATATATACACATATAAATATATAAATGCATAAGTATTTATATATATATATATATATATATATATATACATACATATACATCGCTAGACATGTATATGTATGTATCTCTATGATAAAGCTCCTTGAAGACTTTTTTTTTCTAACACCTGAGACCTGATATCTTTGAGTCCTTATAACCATTGTGTGCAATATTTTGTTATTAGATGGTATTTTTATGTGTTTTGTGCAACCTTTTAGTTTTGTGAAACAGTTAACCGGAGCTCAGAGGATGCGGTAATCATTCTAGCGTAAATCACAATTGCACTCAAACAATTGTGTTTACTTTTAACTCGTAATATCAACAGTAGACCCGGTGAGCTCAAACACCCACAATAAACCCCTTATCGCTCATGTGCTAACATTATCACTCCACTTGTAATCTGGCCCCTTGTCTTTCCTGCTTTATGTTTTCCTCCATCTTTTAGCCATATGTATGACTGAGAGATTCAGTGAGAGTGAGAGGGATTTAACCCCTTAGTGACTACAGCACTTTTCAATTTTCTTACTGTTTGGGACCAGGGCTATTTTTACATTTCTGCAGTGTTTGTGTTTAGCTGTAATTTTCCTTTTACTCATTTACTGTACCCACACATATCATCATATACCGGTTTTCTCGCCATTAAATGAACTTTCTAAAGATACAATTATTTTCATCATATTTTATAATTTATTATAAAATATGATGAAAAAGCTCATTTTTTTCATATTTCATATTTGACCCTCAAAATCTGTTACACATCTACAACCACCAAAAAACACCTATGCTAAATAGTTTTTAAATTTTGTCCTGAGTTTAGAAATACCCAATGTTTACATGTTCTTTGCTTTTTTTTGCAAGTTATAGGGCCATACGTATAAGTAGCACTTTGCTATTTCTAAACCACTTTTTTTCAAAATTAGCGATAGTTACATTAGAACACTAATATCTGTCAGGAATCCCTTAATAACCCTTCACATTTATATATATTTTTAGAAGACAACCCAAAGTATTGATCTAGGCCCATTTTGGTATATTTCATGCCATAATTTCACCGCCAAAAGCGATCAAATAAAAAAAATGTTAATTTTTTCACAAACTTTAGGTTTCTCACTGAAATTATTTACAAACAGCTTGGCTTGTACAATTATGGCACAAATGGTTGTAAATGCTCTGGGATCCCCTTTGTTCAGAAATAGCAGACATTTATAGCTTCCGCATTACTTTTTGGTAATTAGAAGACCGCTAAATGCTACTGTGCACCACACTTGTATTATGCCCAGAAGTTAAGGGGTTAATTAGGTAGCTTGTAGGGTTAATTTTAGCTTTAGTGTAGAGATCAGCCTCCCACCTGACACATCCCACCCTCTGATCCCTCCCTGACTCCCTCAAACAGTGCTCTTCCCTCCCCTACCTCACAATTGTCACCGCCATCTTAAGTACCAGCAGAAAGTCTGCAAGTATAAAAATAAAGGTGTTTTGCTTTTTTTAAAGATTTTTTTTATATATATTTTATAAGTGTTGGATCCATCAACCTCCCTGATCCCCCCTCCCCCCCCCCAAACAGCTCTCTAAGCCTCCCCCTCGACCTATTGGCTGCCATCTTAGGCACTGGCAGCTATTTACCAGTACCCAGTTTACTAACAAATTTGCCCTATTTTTAAAAAAAAAATATAAACACCCTATTTTCTGTAGTGTAGCTTCCCCCCCCCCCCCCCCCCTCAAAACCCTACCCCTCTCTCCCTCCCGGATCTCTTTCCATACAATTTTTCCCTCTCCCTTTTCCTCCATTGGCTTAATATTGATGTCCGTGCACATGCTCCCGAGCCCTGCCCCCCACCTCCTCACGCGCTCATGGACACTCAGTAACAGGATCCAGAACTCGCACCAGCGATGGGCCACCCATCCGCCTTCCTGCTATGGCTCCCACCCACCAACGATCGGCACCATCGCTAGCCGATGCAGAGAGGGCCACAGAGTGGCTCTCTCTGTATCGGATGTTTAAAAAAGGTTATTGCAGCATGCCTCAATATCGAGGCATCACTGCAATAACCTGAAAGCGATCACGATGAACAGGGTACGACCTTGGTTATTAAGTGACAGTTTTTATAGGACGTACCTTGTATGTCCTTGGTTCTTAAGGAGTTAAGCTCTGGTATATAAGCCACATAGGGTTATTCTTGCCTCCTCCTAGTGGACTTGAGTGTAATTCCCACATGTGATGTCTTGTGGACACTCACTATCATGAAATAAATGCATTTATCTGGTAAGCTTAAATTTTGTTTTTCCAATACAGGAAACAGAACGGTCCTGACTTTAAATAGTTTGGTGCTGCATTATGTTGTAATGTCAGAGCTACTATTTTATTGCTAACAAACTAGCTAGTTTCTTTTTTGATACTTTACAGTAACAAAAGTTCTCCTCATACTATCAGGCTACCTTGTATCCATTCTATGCCTCACAGTGCCAGTCTACTAAATGACAATACATAATTGCTGAACATTGTTGCATCTAACCATGTATATAATGCATAGGTTTCAGTAACTCTTTTGAATACAGTTGAAGGTGCTCTGTAGTAATAGTAATCAGTATGGACATTTTTAATTCTTCCAATATCATAAATGAATAACAGACACAGCAACACCTGTGTCTAAAGCCATTGTTGTATTTTGTCTTGTACTTTTTATATCTACACTAAGGGCAGAATTAATTATCTCTAAGTTATATCCATTTAAGATGTATGGTGCATTTGATCAGTCTTGAATTTGAATCATTTTGCATTGTACTTGATATGTATCTTTTTCTTTCACATTCTTTCCTTTTTTTCTTTTCTCTTTTTCTGTCTGCCTCTACATACTTTTTTTAGTCGTTCATATTTACTGCAAACATGATGCACCACTTCTTTAAATTTACATACGGCTATATAAGTGTTGAGGTACGGCTTTTAACGCTGAAAAAATGTCAATTCCAACGTAATGGCCAGGAACGCATGTTACGAGTCGTGTCGGTATAGCTGTAACGCAAGCATTTTAGCCTGTAATGCAACGTCCACTCCGCACTCAAAAAAATTATGTTTTTGTGTGGGATTTTCATAGCGCCGGTATTACAGGTTGTGCATTACGCCTAAAATGCTTGCGTTACAGCCTATACCGACACGATCCATACCGCCATCTGAGAGCAGTAGTTATGGATTTTGCGAAACAAAAATGTTTCACAAAACTCATATCTAAACTGTTACAAAGTACACTAACACCCATAAACTACCTATTGACCGTTAAACCACCACTCTCCCGCATCACAAACACTATAAATAAAGCTATTAAGCACTAATCCCCCGCTCTCAGACATCGCCGACACTATAATAAAGCTATTAATCTCTAAATCTCATTAGATTAAACTATAAATTAACCTAACATTACTATTCTAATAAAATAAAAAAAATACTACCAATAAAAAAATCTAGATGACAGATTTAAAAAAACCTAGCACTACGAAAAAAATAAAAAAAATCTAAAATTACAAAAAATAATTAACACTAAATTATGAAAAATAAAAAACACTAAACTTACAAAAAATAATAAACAAAATTATCAAAAATAAAAACAATTGCACCTAATCTAATAGCCCTATAAAAATAAAAAGCCCCCCAAAAATAAAAACACCCTCTAGCCAACAATAAACTACCAATATCCCTTAACCTCTTAAGGACATATGACGGAATTTTTCCGTCATAAAACAATTGAGCAAACTGAAAGCTGTGTCCTTAAAGGGTTAAAAGGGCCTTTTGTAGGGCATTGCCCTAAGTTAACCTTTTGAGTGCTAATGACGACTCTGAGCCGTCACAGAGTTTCCCACTCTGGTGCTAATGACGGCTCAGAGCCGTCACTAGCACTCTCCCAACTTGAGGGAGATCTGGGGACTCCCACCCACTCCTACCCCGGCGATCGTGCCTTTAGAGTAACAGACATCGCCAGGGCTTCCCGTTTTGCATGGTGACGTCACGCGCAATAACATGATGACATCACTGCGCAACTTTATTTATACTTAACAATGTTAAGTATAGGAGCAGGGGGCATGCTGCTTAGAAGCCTGTATCTCAGGCATCTAAGAAGCTACAGACCCCCAAGACCCATCATTGTAAAGGTAATTACCTAACCTTTCCAACTGTGTAAGACTTGGGGGTTTGAAAAAAAAAATCTTAGCACCCAGGTGGGAAAGTGCTTAGCACTCAAAGGGTTAAACGGCTCTTTTACCTGTAAAAAAAGATACAAATTCCCCCCAACAATAAAACCCACAACCTAACCAACCCCCCAAAATAAAAAACCTAACTCTAAAAAAAGCTAAGCTACCCATTGCCCTTAAAGGGGCATTTGTATGGGCATTGACCTTAAAAGGGCATTCAGCTCTTTTTCACTACCCTTAAAAGGGCATTCAGCTCTTTTCCAAAAGCCCATAGCCCTAAGCCCTAATCTAAAAAAAAAAAACACCCCAGAATATCTACTCACGGTTCCTGAAGTTCCGGACATCCATCTCCATCCAGGCGGAGATATCTTCATCCATCCCAAGGGTGTCTTCTATCTTCATTCCACCGTCACGGAGCGGAGTCATCCTGGAAGCCGATCCCATCCTGCGCGGAGCGTCCTCTTCATATGGTCACCGCTGTACACTGAAGTTGAATGCAAGGTAGCCGTTTCAAAATGGCGTACCTTGCATTCCTATTGGCTGATTTGATTCTTCAATTTCAAATCAGCCAATAGGATGAGAGCTTCTGAAATCTTAGCAATCTTAGGATTTCAGTAGCTCTCATCCTATTGTACTTTTAATTTTAAGTTAGGTGGGGTGGTAGGTTTAGGGGTTAATAGTTTAATTTAGTGTTTTGTGATGTGGGTGGGCTGGCGGTTTAGGGGTTAATAGCTTTATTTAGTAGCGGCGATGTGGGGGGCCGGAGGTTTAGGGTTTAATATGTTTATTTAGTTGGCGGCGATGTCGGGGAGCGGCGGAATAGGGGTTAATAACTTTATTATAGTGTCAGGGATGTCGGGGAGCGGCGGAATTGGGGTTAATAACTTTAGTAAAGTGTCAGCGATGATGGGAGCAGAGGAATAGGGGTTAATAACTTTTATTAGTGTTGGCGATGTCGGGGCGACAGATTAGGGGTGTTTAGACTTGGGTTTATGATAGGGTGTTAGGTTTAAACGTAACTTTTTTCACCTATAGACATCAATGGGGTTGCGTTAAGGAGATTCTTCAGGTGTTAGGAAAAAACCTAACACTCTCTCCCAATTGTTGTCTATGGGGGAAGTGTGCACAAGCACGTGAAAGCAGCCCCTTGGCTTTGGTGCGGTATGGAGCTTAATGCCACCATATCGCATGCACAAGGAGGCTTTTCAGTAACTCGTAATGGCAACGCTATGGAGAGTGAAATAACTCAATTTTTTTGGCATTAGTTTCGCACCCTGTTTAGCGCAAAATTCGTAATCTAGGTGTTATTTTGTACTGTGAAGTATTTCCACTGCTGTAACAAAAGTAATGTTTTAATCTTGAATAAGTTTTTTTTCTTCAGTTAATAGTTTCCATAATATAATTTCATTAGTTTAACACTTAAATTGGTAAATCTTCGTCAAATCTTCAAGTACTTACTAACTTCTTGGCATCTTCTGAAAACATTAAATCATTCTGTGATTTCTAATAGCTGTGGTTCGTAGTGATTAATAAGCAAACAAACTAATGCTTGTCAGGATGTAATAATTCATGCAGGGTTTCATAAATTTTGGCTCCTACAATAGCCAAGAACAATGCAATTTGTTTAATTTTGGGAATTTCATTTGCTGATAAGGACTGATCCAAACCTTCAACCCAGGAGGACCATTTATTTATTTTTTGGATCAAGAAATGTTTATTGTCCCAATGTCACATCTAATTTAGAAGCTTTGGTCCCTCTGGTGTTCCAATAATTTTACACTCATCTAATGTATGACTGGTGATAAAAGACTGTTCTATTGGCCAAACTAAAATAGGCCCTGGAACTATAAGGTTGCTTTTTACCTGCCCCTAACCTACAGACACATACACACACATAGATATAAATACTGTATATTATATGTGTGTGTGTGTTTCGGGGCCACGACCCTACAGTCTTTAAGATCACACAATGTAATTGCTACCTCATACAATATAGACTGTTCAATGTTGTACAGTACTTTGTCCCCTTTTTTTTTTACCAGAAAAGGTGTGTCAGAGGATATTCAAAATTGCATGGCACAATATTTTTTATTGCGTGCTCTGCCATCCTGGTGAACCTGGTATTGGTGCTTCATATAAAAGAGGGATGCAGGTTCATGTACCACCAAAATCGTCTGTTAAAAGTAAAAAAAAGGGATGCAGACCAGTGCTTTAATGTATGTGCAAATCTGTAGCTTAAAGCCATAATGAATAAGTCTTTGGTACCAGCTACAATAACCCCAAATAATTACAATGAAAAAGTATAAAACTTTATTAGAAATTAACAATCACCTAGATTACGAGTTTTGCAGTACAGCTATACCGCTGAAAAATTGGCCATTTTGCGTGGAATGACCAGGAACGCATATAACGAGTAGCGGCGGTATAGCTATACCGCAAGCATTTTAGCCTGTAATACAACGTTCATTTTGCACGCAAAAAAATGACGTTTGAATGTGGGATTTTCATAGTACCCGTTTTACAGGTTGTGTGGTCTGGCTAAAATGCTTGTGATACAGCCTATACCAACACGATCTATACCGCCATCTGAGAACAGTAGTTATGGATTTTGCGAAACAAAAATGTTTCAAACAACTCTTAACTAAACTGTTACAAAGTACATTAACATCCATAAACTACCTATTAACCCCTAAACTGCCACCCTTCCACATTGCAAACACTATATTAAACCTATTAACCCCTAATCTGCCGCCCACCCACATCGAGACTATTAAATAAAGTTATTAACCCCTAATCTACCACCAACCCACATCGCCAACACTATTTAAATATAATAACCCCTAAACCACCGCTCCCCGACATCGGCAACACTAAATAAACCTATTAACCCCTAAACCAGCGGCCCACACATTGCCGCTACTAAATAAACCTATTTAGTAGCATCGTGACTACTAAACGAAACCTATTAACCCCTAAACTGCTGGCCCCCACATCTCAAAACACTAAATTAAACTAATAGCCCCTAAACCTAACACCCTCTAACTTTAAAATAAATTTACAATATAACTATCTTAAAATAAATAAAAACTTACCTGTGAAATTAAAAAAAACTAAGTTTAAACTATAAATTAACCTAACATTAATATTCTAATAAAATAAAAAAAACTACCAATTGGTTATTTTATCAAGAAAAGTGCACTGTTGAGGGCTACAAGCAAGGTGTCCCTTGCTAAACTGTATGCTGAACTGAGGCAGACTGAACTAGCTAACAAAAATGACCCAACCCCTGCCTTGGGCGACCAGGTTGGAGTTATTAGAGAGGAAATTAATAAAAGAGAACAGTTGCGTGTCCAAGCAAATTTGCTTCTACTTCGACAGGTGTACTTCTATAAAGGTAATAAAGCTGACAGGCTGTTGGCCCGTAAGCTGCGAGACAGGGCGGTTCAAGCCAGGATCCCCGTGATCTCAACAACGGCAGGCACTGTTCGCTCCCCAAAAGATATAGGGAAGGCGTTCGCTGAATATTATACTTCACTGTATAATTTAAATAGCGACTCTTTGGGAGTTGAAACTCGCAGACTGGCGATCCAACAGTTCTTGGGGGGTTTGGAGCTTCCCTCCTTGGATACAGGCGCTGTTGGTGACCTTGATGCCCCCTTCACCTTGGAGGAGGTCAAGGTGGCCATTTTGGCCTTGAAACCACATAAAGCCCCGGGCCCAGATGGATTCACGGGCCTCTTCTATCGTACCTTTGCCCAGCTCTTATCTCCAATCCTACTCCGCCTCTTTGACGCGGTAAGAGAGAGGGGAGCTTTTCTCCCCGAATTCTTGGAGGCTAGTATCCTGGCTATCCACAAGGAGGGAAAGGACCCGGTGCTCTGTGAGAGCTACCGGCCTATCTCCCTTATTAATGTGGATGTGAAAGTCTACGCCAAGGTCTTGGCGACCAGACTTGGAAAACACCTGCCCTCACTGGTCCATTTGGACCAAGTGGGATTTGTGCAAGGGAGGCAAGGTACGGATAACACCCGTAGACTGCTGAACGTTTTTGTGGAAGCGGCGATATGGGGCTACCCCTCCTCACCTTGTCTATTGACGCAGAGAAAGCGTTTGACAGGGTGGGGTGGGAGTATATGTTCTGTACCTTGGAACATTTTGGGATCCCAGAGACGTTCCGCGCGTCTATCGCCGCCCTCTATACCTCCCCGACGGCTGTAGTCAGGGGTATGGGCTTTTGCTCCCCTAAAATTGTGATCAGGAATGGGACCAGACAGGGATGCCCCTTATCCCCACTCCTTTTTGCGCTGGTGATGGAACCTCTCGCGGAGGCCATCAGAGAAAGCCCTGTGGTTCAGGGCCTCCAGATCCATGACACACTTCAGAAATTGGCGCTTTTCGCTGATGATCTCACTCTCTTCCTCACTGACCCAGTGGAATCACTTCCCCATCTCTTCGAGATTTTTGACTCCTTTAGTGATATCTCTAATTATAAGATTAATATATCTAAAACAGAGGCATATATGATCCACATTGCACTACCTGAGCAGAGACGCCTACAGCGACTTTACTCTTTCAAATGGTCAACAGATGGGATCAAGCATTTGGGAGTTTTCTTGTCTCACGACAAAGACATAAACTACGCTGTCCTACTGCGAGAAGTTGAGGTGAGGCTGAAATCTAAAAAATATGAGGAGGTCTCTTGGATGGGTAGAATTGCCGCTCTGAAGATGATGATTCTCCCCAAATTAACCTACATCATGAGATGTATCCCCATTCCGGTGCCGGAAAAGACACTACGTGGCTTCCAAACCGCATTTAACTCTTATGTTTGGGATAACAAGAGGCCGAGAGTGGCGGCAGCCATACTCCAGGCCCCAATAGACAGAGGAGGATTGGGGCTACCTTCCATCCAACTATACCATCAAGCGGCGATGCTCTCGCACGTCTCTGCGTGGGGACCAGCTCTGCCCCCAACGAGATGGAGAGAGTTGGAACAGGCTTCCCTCCCTGCCTATGTTGACCTCTCTGACCTGTTGTGGATTCCTCCACATCTGGCCACACAGATTCCGATTTCTAATCATTTAGTAAAAGAATGTCAATTGGCCTGGTTCCGCCTAAGACCCCACCAGTTGATCGCCCCGCATCCTTCTCCTATCCATCCGGTTATGTCACTCTTGCAGAGACTTCCCAATACTCGACTTGTCCCTTGGAGAGATATAGAGATTTCCACATTGGGTGATTTCTACCTGGACGAGAGTCTTCTTTCGTCTCAGGACATGATTATTAAATACGGTATCCCCCGACTTCTGGAATTTGACTTTGTGAGACTCAGGTCTATGATGAAGGCATGGGGATTTCTGGTGGACAAGATCAGGAGACCCACGATCTGGGAGGTTAGATGGGGGGCGAACTTGCAGTTGTTCAAACCCCTCACTACCCACTATGGAGCCCTTTTGGGGCCCTCCGCCCTAGTGAAAACCAGGCACATGGCTGCCTGGGAAGTTGAACTGGGACTCACCTTCATGCCACTTGATTGTACTAAGGCGATACAACTGACCAAAGCTGTGCTCCATTGCACCACAATGTACAAACTTTATTTCAAGATTCTCACCAGATGGCATTTAGTGCCGACCAAGCTTCGGACTCTCTATCCTGCACATCCATCCCTGTGCTGGAGGGAATGTGGGGAGATTGGATCCCCACTTCATACGTGGTGGTCATGCGACAAGCTCCGGCCACTCTGGGCGAAAGTCAGCGCAACCTGTACGGCCCTAGAACTCCCGACCCCGGATTCTCCGGGCCTTGCCCTCTTACATCTTGGGGTAAAAAAGCTTCCGAAACACAAGAGATATCTACTGATCTATCTGTTGACATCAGTCAAGATGGTAATTGCTAGGAACTGGAAAAAACAACAGCCCCCGAGATGGCAGGCTGTTGTTGACTACCTGCAATATCTTAAAACAATGGAAGACTATGTCTTTAGAACGAGGAAACAGTCAGATCTTTTTTGCCTGATATGGGAACCTTGGGAGACTCGCCTGAAACCAAATACATAATGCCCTAATCTCTATAAAACTGGAGACCTTCTCCCGGCTGTCTTACTCTCCTTTTCGTGAAGATGTACCTCACTATGTGTGACTCGAGGTGCACTTTGTTTCTCTGACCCTTCCCCCCCTCCCCCCCCTCGTTAGACTCCCCTATCTCCTTAGCTAATACTTTCCCCCCTTACCCTTGAGAGAGGTGGGGGACTGACAACATTATTATCTTTCTTAGCTAGGAATACTGCATGCCCTAACTATCCTACCTTACTTAGCTGTCAGGCTCAATAGGGCCATACGTAATATATTACCCCTTGAATTAACCACTTAAGTTTTTTCATTAGACCCAAGAGTGGTCTGATTTCTTTTTATACAAGGGACTACAAAATGGGGATTTTACATTACTGTGTAACTGACAGGTTCATGTTGAGAAGACATGCTCTATCTCGCTTTATACTTTGTTTCTCTGTTCTTATGACAATGCATGTAACAATGAAGAATATAATTTGATTTCATGCCTGTAAACCATTTATTTTCCCTCAATAAAAAAATAAAAACTTAAAAAAAAAAAAAAAAAAAAAAAAAAAACTACCAATTAAAAAATCTAAATTACAAAGTGAGATATTGTATGGAATTGGATTCTGACATGTCATCCCATTTACATGTATCTTGTTGGAATAATCAATAAACGCAGTTATAAAAAAAAAATACTATACTGCTGCAAAGAAAAAAAAAATCTAAATTACAAATTTAAAAAAACCTAGCACTACGAAAAAATTGAAAAAATCTAAAATTACAAAAAAATAAACACTAAATTACAAAAAATCAAAAACCCTAAGATTACAAAATATAATAAACGAAATTATCAAAAATAAAAACAATTACACCTAATCTAATAGCCCTATACAAATAAAAAAGCCCCCTCCCAAAATAAAAACACCCCTAACCTACAATAAACTACCAATAGCCCTTAAAAGGGCCTTTTGTAGGGCATTGCCCTAAGTTAAACAGCTATTTTACCTGTAAAAAAATACAAAGTCCCCCCAACAGTAAAACCCACCACCCAACCAACCCCCCAAAATAAAAAACCTAACTCTAAAAAAAAAATTAAGCTACCCATTGCCCCTAAAGGGGCATTTGTATGGGCATTGACCTTAAAAGGGCATTCAGCTTTTTTTCACGGCCCTTAAAAAGGCATTCAGCTCTTTTAGACTTTGCCCAAAGCCCTAATCTGGAAAAAAAACACCCTCAACAAATAAAAAAAATAGCTAACACTATCCCCAGAATATCTACTCATGCTTCCTGAAGTCCGAACATCCATCTCCATCCAGGCGGCGAGAAGTCTTCAGTTGGCGAAAAGTCTTCATCCAGGTGGCGAGTTTTGAACAGCCAATAGGATTTCAGAAGCTCTCATCCTATTGCCTGATTTAAATTTGAAGAATCAAATCAGCCAATAGGAATGCAAGGTACGCCATTTTGAAACAGCTACCTTGCATTCAACTTCAGTGTACAGTGGTGACCATATGAAGAGGACACCGTGCAGGATGTCATCGCCGGTCCAGGATAGCTCCACTCCGTGCCGGGATGAAGATAGAAGACCCCCCTACGATGGATGAAGACTTCTTGCCGCCTGGATGAAGACTTCTCCCTGCCTGGATGGAGATGGATGTCTGGACTTCAGGAACCATGAGTAGATATTATTTCTGGGGTTAGTGTTAGGTATTTTTTTTATTTTTTGGGGTGTTTTTTTTTTTCTTCAGATTAGGGCTTTGGGAAAGTGTAAAAGAGCTGAATACCCTTTTAAGGGCAGTGAAAAAGAGATGAATGCCCTTTTTAAGGGCAATACCCATACAAATGCCCCTTTTGGGGCAATGGGTAGCTTAGGTTTTTTTTAGAGTTAGGTTTTTTATTTTTGAGGGTTTGGTTGGGTGGTGGGTTTTACTGTTGGGGGGACTTGTATTTTTTTACAGGTAAAAGAGCGGTTTAACTTAGAGCAACGCCCTACAAAAGGGCTATTGGTAGTTTATTGTAAGTTAGGGGGTGTTTTTATTTTGGGGGCTTTTTAATTTTTATAGGGCTATTAGATTAGGTGTAATTGTTTTTATTTTTGATAATTTTGTTTATTATTTTTTGTAATCTTAATATTTTTTTCTTTTTCGTAATTTAGTGTTTATTATTTTTGTCATTTTAGATTTTTACATTTTTTATTAGTCTTTTTTAAATCTGTAATTTAGATTTTTTACTTGGTAGTTTTTTTAAATTTTATTAGAATAGTAATGTTAGGTTAATTTATAGTTTAAACTTAGTTTTTTATTTTATTTCACAGGTACGTTTTTATTTATTTTAAGATAGTTATATTGTAATTTTAATTTAAATTTAGGGGGGGTGTTAGGTTTAGGGGTTGATAGTTTAATTTAGTGTTTTGCAATGTGGGGGGCTGGCGGTTTAGGGGTTAATAGGTTTATTTAGGTGTTGGGGAGCGGTGGATTAGGGGCTAATAACTTTATTTAGTGGTGCCAATGTCGGGGAGCAGTGTATTAGTGGTTAATAACTTTATTTAGTGGCGGCGATGTCGGGGAGTGGAGGATTAGGGTTTAATAGCTTTTATTAGTGTCTGCGATGTCAGGGAGAGGCGGTTTAGGGGTTAATAGCTTTTATTTAGTGTCAGCGATGTCGGGGAGCGGCGGATTAGAGGATAATTATTCTATTTAGTTTCGACGATGTTGGGAGCGGCAGAATAGGGGTGTTTAGACTAAGGGTTTTATGTTTCTCCCCATTGATGTCTATGGGGGAAAGCGTGCACGAGCACGTTAAATCAGTCCTTGGCTCTGTGTGGTATGGAGCTTAACATACCATAACGCACAGCACAAAGAGCTTTATTTTCGCATCCTGTTTAGCGCAAAACTCGTAATCTAGGCAAATATAACTTACAAAACATGCTTGCACTGACTGCATTGTTTTTTGTTTTTTTTTATCGGTTATTTGTAGAGCGGCAACAGATTCCGCAGCGCTATAAACAAAGGGGGAGTACAACAAAACAATTATAGGGTAGAGGGCCCTGCCAAGAGTTGCACTGTTGCAGTCATCTCTTAAGAAGGTGATCTACAAACAGCTGGACTTTTAGGCTTACATGCTAAGAGGGTTCAGGGGATTGCAGTGGAGGAGAGGAGCTGGTATTAGGAAAGGTTAGCGTAGGTTGTATGCGTCCCTGAACAGTAGAGTCTTTAGGGAGCACTTGAAGCTTTTAAAACTAGAAGAGAGTCTTGTGGAGCGAGGCAGAGCGTTCCACAAGATGGGAGCCAGTCTGGAGAAGTCCTGTAAACGGGAGTGTGATGAGGTGACAAGAGAGGAGGAGAGTAGGAGGTCATGAGCAGAGCGAAGGGGATGGGAGGGAGAGTATCTGGAGACAAGGTCTGAGATGTAGGGGGGAGCAGTGCAGTTAAGGGCTTTGTATGTAAGAGTGAGAGTTTTGTGTTTGATCCTAGAGGCAAGAGGAAGCCAGTGAAGGGATTGGCAGAGAGGCGCAGCAGATGAAGAGCGACGTGTAAGGAAGATGAGTCTGGCAGAGGCATTCATTATGGATTGTAAAGGAGCTAGGCGGCAGGTGGGGAGACCAGAGAGGACAGAGTTGCAGTAATCAAGGCGGGAAAGAATGAGAGAGTGGATTAAAATCTTAGTTGTGTCTTGTGTAAGGAAGTGTCTAATTTTGGAGATGTTTTTAAGGTGGAAGCGGCAGGCTGAAGCCAAGGACTGAATGTGAGGAGTGAAGGAAAGATCTGAGTCAAATGTGACCCCGAGACATCGGGCATGCGGGGTAGGGGTAATGATGGAGTTGTCGACAGTTATAGAGATATTGGGGGTGGAGATTTTGGAAGAAGGGGGAAAATGAGGAGCTCAGTTTTGGAGAGATTTAGCTTGAGGTAGTGAGAGGATATCCAGGAAGAGATGTGAGAAAGACAGTTAGTGACACGGGTTAGCACGGAAGGAGATAGTTCTGGTGCAGAGAAGTAGATTTGGGTGTCATCGGCATACAAATGATATTGGAAACCGTGGGACTTAATTAGGGAACCTAGTGATGACGTATAGATTGAGAAGAGAAGGGGACCGAGGACAGAGCCTTGCGGTACTCCGACAGAAAGTGGTGATGGGGCAGAGGAGGCCCCAGAGAAGACTACACTGAATGTACGGTTTGACAGGTAGGAAGAGAGCCACGAAAGGGCTGTGTCACAGATGCCGAAGGATTGGAGGGTTTGGAGCAAAAGAGGGTGGTCGACAGTGTCAAAGGCTGCGGACAGATCAAGGAGGATAAGCAGAGAGAAGTGGCCTTTTGATTTAGCTGTAAGTAGGTCGTTGGTGACCTTAACAATAGCTGTCTCTGTGGAGTGATAGGGACGAAATCCAGATTGCAGCGGGTCAAGAAGGGAGTTTAACGTAAGGAAATGGGATAGGCGTGCATATACTAGTTTTTCGAGAAGCTTTGAAGCAAGAGGGAGGAGGGAAATAGGGCGGTAGTTGGATGGGGAGGTAGGATCAAGGGAAGGTTTTTTGAGGATAGGTGTGACCAGTGCATGTTTCATCGATGAGGGAAATGTACCAGTGCTGAGGGAGAGGTTGAAAATGTGTGTTAGTATAGGGGTAAGAGTAGCAGAGAGAGAGGGGAGCAGCTGTGAGGGGATAGGGTCAAGGGGACAGGTAGTGAGGTGAGAGCGCAGTATAAGTGCTGAAACTTCTTCCTCAGTAGCAGGGGAGAATGAACTAAGTTTCAGGTTATGAGGGTTGTGGTTGAGTGAGAGTGTTTGAGGGGGGAGAGAATGGAATTGTGTTGAGAGCTGATTTCAAGTCTGATGGAGTCAATTTTGTTAATGAAGTGACTGGCAAAGTCTTGAGCTGACAGAGAAGTTGTCTTAGGAAGTGGGGGAGGGCGGAGGAGAGTATTGAAAGTGGAGAACAGACGTTTTAGGTTTGAAGAAAGATAAGAGTAGAGAAGTAGTGTTGCTTGTGGAGATTAAGGGCAGAGTAGTAGGAGTTCAAGATGAATTTGTAATGAAGAAAATCAGCTGAACTCCGTGATTTTCTCCAATGCCGTTCAGCAGTACGGGAACATCTGCGTAGGTACCGTGTCAGAGGAGTATGCCAGGGCTGGGGATGAGTGTGTGATTTCCGAGCAGTGGTAAGAGGGGCGAGATTGTCAAGGACGGATATAAGGGTGGAATTATAGTGGCAGATAGATTGTTCAGGGCAGAAAAAGGAGGAGATCTAAAGACCTAATGCTTCTGTGAAGTTTGGTGTGAGGAGTAGAAGGTGGGAGAGTTGTAGGAAGGAATGATATGTTGCAGGTAAGGAGATGGTGGTCAGAAAGAGGAAAAGGGGAGTTTGAGAGAGTGCATCGATAGCTAAAGATCAGGTCAAGAGAGTGACCGTCTTTGTGAGTGGGAGAATCAGTCCATTGTGACAGACCGAAAGAGGAAGTGAGTTGCAGAAGTTGTTTAGCAGATGAGGCAGAGGGATTGTTAAGGGGGATGTTGAAGTCGCCAAGAATGAGGGCAGGGGTGTCTGAGGAAAGGAAATAGGGTAGCCAGGCAGCCAAGTGATCTAGAAATTGAGTTGCGGAGCCAGGGGGTCGGTATATGACTGCAACACGTACAGAGAGAGGGGAGAATAAGCGAATCATGTGGGTTTTGAATGAGGGAAAAGTGAGGGAAGAGATAGGATGTATTTGTTGGAAGGTGCAACGAGAGGAGAGTAAAATACCTACACCACCTCCTTGTCTGTTACCAGACCTAGGAGTGTGGCTGAAGTGGAGACCCCCATGTGACAGAGCAGCAGTGGATGCTGTGTCTAGGGGAGAAAGCCAGGTTTCTGTTAGGGCTAGAAGGTTGAGGGAGCGGGAGATGAAGAGATCATGTATAGAAGTGAGCTTGTTGCAAACAGAGCGAGCTGTTTTCCAGAAGGCTACCTGTAGTAAGTTAGATGGCAGTTGTTGCAGTTGAGTGGAAAAGGCTGTGTATTTTCTCTGAGTTTGGGAGAGGATGTGTTGGAAATCAAACTAAAGGAGAGAGATATTAGGTTAATGATGGTCCAGCCAGAGTGTGTTAAAGGAGTGGGGGGGTACATTTAAGCTGGGGGTCAATCATGCAGAAAAAGAAGAAAAAACATCAACAAAATATTACAGAGATAAGAATGAGACTGAGGTATACCAGGGGTGATAAAACCATTTCTGTCTCATGTGTATTACTGCCATGGATTAACGAGAACAAAATAAATATCTGTTACCTTTGTAAACTGCAGGATGTTATTTTTAATCTACATACATATAACAGTTAATGGTTGGCTGAAAGTTTCTACAGGTAGCCCTCAGTTTACGCCGGGGTTAGGTTCCAGAAGGAATGGTTGTAAATAGAAACCGTTGTAAATTGAAACCCAGTTTATAATGTAAGTCAGTGGGAAGTGAGGGAGTTAGGTTCCAGGCCCCCCTCAAAATTGTCATAAGTAGCACCTAATACATTATTTTTAAAGCTTTGAAATGAAGACTTTAAATGCTAAACAGCATTATAAACCTAATAAAGTAATCACACAACACAGAATATATCATCAAGCTAAGTTTAATGAACAAAAACATTTGCTAAACAGCATTATAAACCTAATAAAATAATCACACAACACAGAATGTATCATCAAACTAAGTTTAATGAACAAAAACATTTTTTTTACTTGCATTTTTCTGCAAACGGTTCTCTGCATTGTTAGCATGTTAGATAATATCTGGTCTGCAGCTATTCTATCCATTCCAGTCTGGACTGATTTATAGGCACCCTGACCTTCAAGCAGCTGGGCCGGAAGATAAAAGGGAAGTGGCTGCTAGATCTTCCTTTGAAAGCTGCTCGATAGCTCAGGTCTGGTTACACTGATTAATTGCAGCCTGCTTGGCTTGCATATCTTTGCTGCAACACAAGCGGACAGCTCCACCTACTAGCCTGCCCTTATTTTAATCAATGTACTGTACTGCTTCTCAGTGCTTTTCAATAGAAGTCACATGACTGAAAAAAGTGTGTTATTCTGAAACGGCGCAAATTTAGCCGTCGTAAACTGAGGGCTATCTGTATTACCAAAAGAAAATTAGCCTAACAGTTAAAAAGAAAATAGATGATATGTGTCTTTTTGGTATCTAAAGTAAAACAAAAGAATGAAAAATAAATAAATAAAACACTGCTTTATTAGTTTAAAGGGACAGTCTACACCTCAGTCATATCTTAGATTAAGCTTCAAATAACCTCCTGTATATAGCATCCAATCACAAAAGGCTTTCTAGCTGGATTCAACATACTGTCAATGCTATTCTGCAGAGTGCCTAGATGCCACACAAATTGTGATGTGATCAGTGGGCTGAGCTTGGCAGCAATTTCAAAGTGGCCAGAAACAATATTAATTTTAAGATAACTTTTTTACCGTTCCTGCTACATGATAGAGAAAGGGTGCAGGCAATTATTTGGTGCTTAATTTAAGGAAAAACGTTAAGATGACTAAGGTGTAGACTGTCCCTTTAAATGCCATTAAAGGGACACTCATGTAAAAATTAAACTTTAATTATTCAGATAGAGTATGCAATTTTAAACAACTTTACAATTTACTTCCATTAACAAAATGTGCACAGTCTTTTTATATTTAAACTTTTTGAGTCCCCAGCTCCTGCTGAGCATGTGCAGAATAAACAAGTATGCATTTGTGATTGGCTGATGGCTGTCACATGGTATGTGTATGCATTTGTGATTGGCTGATGTCTGTCACCTGGCACAGGGGGAGTGGAAATAGAGATAACTTAAAAAATTTTTAAAAAAATCTTCTACTTATTTGAAGTTCAGACTAAGTGCTATTGCATTGTCTTGTTATCATGCGTTTGTTGATTTTGCAAATCTACTGTCTTGACTGGTCCTTTAAATATTTTGTTTTGCACACAAAAAAAAATGCAACTTACTTTCATTATTTATTTTCTCCTTTTTCCTGCAATATGCATCTGAAAATTGTGGGTTTTACAATGCTGGGAAATGGAAATGCTGATTGCAGACATTACAAGTCTACCCTGGCTATATACTGGTTAATTGGCCTCAGTAGAATAGAAAGCTATGTGATTTTGCTAACAAAATGACAATAATAAGCCTTATATACCCAATTATGAAACCTGCATTTCTGATATGTTTGTTAATCTATTGTAAGCAATTATTACAGTTTCAACATATAGCAGTTTCTCTATTTTTTCCAATACAAGGCAACCTAAAATTACCTGCTGGAGTCAGAGACACAATTATGACATTTTTTTTTAAAACTGGAAAATCTGTGGAATTGAACAATTGGTAGAACATACTTATCATATTCTGCATCAGCATTGCTTTACCTATTTGCAGATCAGAACCAAATATTATACACCTCTTATTATGGAACATATCCCCAATTTCTGTGAAATACAACTTTACAGCATTACAAGGGATATTTTTAGTCACAGTTATATAAAAACCATTTTACTTTCAGATTACAGGGTGAATAAAAATACCCTTTTCAATGTTACTGTACAGAATAAGTTACTATATACCACATTAGTAGACAATGTAGCAAATGCTCTTACACAAATCTGATATTTTACAGCATTGTTCCTATTGTATAAAAATGCCGTTGTTTTTTCTTAAACTGCAAATACAGCTTGTCTGTCTATAGGAACTTTGAATGAGGAAGTATCCTTAGCAGGAATAAGTGTGACAACAAGATTCTAGCCATCATTGGATGATCTATGAGCAGGTGTATTGTTTGAATGTGGATGCATGGCACATATACAGATATAATTTTTCTGCCTCTGTAAAGATTGTTATCAAGGAAATACAAGTATATTGCAAAAATAATGCTATTCAAAAGAGAAATGCACACATGTGAATTTCTCTTCTTTAAGTGTTAAAATGTTATAAAACTGCAGAAAGAAAATATGTTAGATAATTTTAATATTGCACTATTCCTTGGATATAACCCTTTGTTTAACCCCTGCAAAAGGATTAAACACATATTCAAAGTTAGCTCCAGAGCAGCAATGCTCTGGGGATACCTTACATGATTTGAGATTTACAATGTATCCACTGTTACTGCCTTCCCTCTAATTGCGCTGCTTGATGCCCCTTGTTTCCAGCGAGCCTAACAGCTCCATAACCTGTCAACCTGCTCTGAGGTGGCGGACAGAAATCAACCCGATCAAATACGATCGGGTTAATTGACACCCTCTGCTAGCGGCCGATTGGCTGCGAATCTGCAGAGTGCGGCATTGCACCAGCAGTTCACAAGAACTGCTGGTGCAATGATAAATGCCGACAGTGTATGCTGTCGGCCGTTATCGATGTGCGGTGGACATGATACGCTACTTTGTATCATGTACGCTCACACAAAAATAAATATGCCCCTAAGCTTTGATTTAGCTAACAAATATTTTTCCCTCAGGTACCCAGTCTTCTACTTCCCAATTTATTCTTCATGGAGACTTGAAATTTTTTGGCTTGCTTAATGAATGCCTAATTCTTAAAGGGACATGAAACCCAACATTTTTCTTCCATGATTCAGATAGAGACTATGGGGCCGAATTATCAAGCTCTGAATGGAACAGCCAATAGAATGTGAGCTCAATCCTATTGGCTATATATATATATATATATATATATATATATATATATATATATCTATCTATCTCAGCCAATCAGAATTCAAGGGATGCCAAGGCTAGGGGCTTTTTATTTTATTTTTTTTGGGGGGGGGGTTATTTTGATAGGGCTATCAGATTAGGTGTAATTAGTTTAAATATCTGATTATTTATTTTTATTTTGTGTAATTTAGTGTTTGGTTTTTTTGTAATTTAGGTAATTGTATTTAATTAATTTAATTTATTTAATTGTAGTGTAATGTTAGGTGTTCGTTTAAAACAGGTTAGGTTTTATTTTACAGGTAAATTTGAATTTATTTTAACTTGGTAGTTAGTAAATAATTAATCACTAGTAACTATTCTACCTAGTTAAAATAAATACAAACTTGCCTGTAAAATAAAAATAAACCCTAAGCTAGCTACAATGTAACTATTAGTTATATTGTAGCTAGTTTAGGGTTTATTTTACAGGTAAGTATTTAGTTTTAAATAGGAATTATTTAGGTAATAACATAATTTATGTAAGAACTTACCTGATAAATTCATTTCTTTCATATTAGCAAGAGTCCATGAGCTAGTGACGTATGGGATATACATTCCTACCAGGAGGGGCAAAGTTTCCCAAACCTCAAAATGCCTATAAATACACCCCTCACCACACCCACAAATCAGTTTAACGCATAGCCAAGAAGTGGGGTGATAAGATAAAAGTGCGAAAGCATTAAAAATAAGGAATTGAAATAATTGTGCTTTATACAAAAAAATCATAACCACCACAAAAAAGGGTGGGCCTCATGGACTCTTGCTAATATGAAAGAAATGAATTTATCAGGTAAGTTCTTACATAAATTATGTTTTCTTTCATGTAATTAGCAAGAGTCCATGAGCTAGTGACGTATGGGATAATGACTACCCAAGATGTGGATCTTCCACGCAAGAGTCACTAGAGAGGGAGGGATAAAATAAAGACAGCCAATTCCGCTGAAAAAAATCCACACCCAAAATAAAGTTTAAATCTTATAATGAAAAAAACTGAAATTATAAGCAGAAGAATCAAACTGAAACAGCTGCCTGAAGTACAAAATGGTAGAATTTAGTAAAAGTATGCAAAGAAGACCAAGTTGCTGCTTTGCAAATCTGATCAACCGAAGCTTTGAGGCGGAGTTTTACCCGACTCGACATAAGCATGATGAATTAAAGATTTCAAGATGCCAAAGAAATGGCAGAGGCCTTCTGACCTTTCCTAGAACCGGAAAAGATAACAAATAGACTAGAAGTCTTTCGGAAATTCTTAGTAGCTTCAACATAATATTTCAAAGCTCTAACTACATCCAAAGAATGCAATGATCTCTCCTTAGAATTCTTAGGATTAGGACACAATGAAGGAACCACAATTTCTCTACTAATGTTGTTAGAATTCACAACCTTAGGTAAAAATTTAAAAGAGGTTCGCAACACCGCCTTATCCTGATGAAAAATCAGAAAAGGAGACTCACAAGAAAGAGCAGATAATTCAGAAACTCTTCTAGCAGAAGAGATGGCCAAAAGAAACAAAACTTTCCAAGAAAGTAATTTAATGTCCAATGAATGCATAGGTTCAAATGGAGGAGCTTGAAGAGCCCCCAGAACCAAATTCAAACTCCAAGGAGGAGAAATTGACTTAATGACAGGTTTTATACGAACCAAAGCTTGTACAAAACAATGAATATCAGGAAGATTAGCAATCTTTCTGTGAAAAAGAACAGAAAGAGCAGAGATTTGTCCTTTCAAGGAACTTGCAGACAAACCTTTATCCAAACCATCCTGAAGAAACTGTAAAATTCTCGGAATTCTAAAAGAATGCCAGGAAAAATGATGAGAAAGACACCAAGAAATGTAAGTCTTCCAAACTCTATAATATATCTTCCTAGATACAGATTTACGAGCCTGTAACATAGTATTAATCACAGAGTCAGAGAAACCTCTTTGACTAAGAATCAAGCGTTCAATCTCCATACCTTTAAATTTAAGGATTTGAGATCCTGATGGGAAAAAAGGACCTTGTGACAGAAGGTCTGGTCTTAAGGGAAGAGTCCACAGTTGGCAAGAGGCCATCCGGACAAGATCCGCATACCAAAACCTGTGAGGCCATGCTGGAGCCACCAGCAGAACAAACGAGCATTCCTTCAGAATCTTGGAGACAACTCTTGGAAGAAGAACTAGAGGTGGAAAGATATAGGCAGGATGATACTTCCAAGGAAGTGACAATGCATCCACTGCTTCCGCCTGAGGATCCCTGGATCTGGACAGATACCTGGGAAGTTTCTTGTTTAGATGAGAAGCCATCAGATCTATTTCTGGAAGTCCCCACATTTGAACAATCTGAAGAAATACCTCTGGGTGAAGAGACCATTCGCCCGGATGTAATGTTTGGCGACTGAGATAATCCGCCCCCCAATTGACTATACCTGGGATATGAACCACAGAAATTAGACAGGAGCTGGATTCCGCCCATACCAGTATTCGAGATACTTCTTTCATAGCCAGAGGACTGTGAGTCCCTCCTTGATGATTGATGTATGCCACAGTTGTGACATTGTCTGTCTGAAAACAAATGAACGATTCTCTCTTTAGAAGAGGCCATGACTGAAGAGCTCTGAAAATTGCACGGAGTTCCAAAATATTAATTGGTAATCTCACCTCCTGAGATTCCCAAACCCCTTGTGCTGTCAGAAACCCCTCCAAACAGCTCCCCAACCTGTTAGACTTGCATCTGTTGAAATTACAGTCCAGGTCGGAAGGACAAAAGAAGCCCCTTGAACTAAACAATGGTGATCTGTCCACCACGTCAGAGAGTGTCGTACAATCGGTTTTAAATATATTAATTGAGATATCTTTGTGTAATCCCTGCACCACTGGTTCAGCATACAGAGATGAAGAGGTCGCATGTGAAAACGAGCAAAGGGGATCGCGACCGATGCAGCAGTCATAAGACCTAGAATTTCCATGCATAAGGCTACCAAAGGGAATGATTGTGACTGAAGGTTTCGACAAGCTGATATCAATTTTAGACGTCTCTTGTCTGTCAGAGACAGTGTCATGGACACTGAATCTATCTGGAAACCTAAAAAGGTTACCCTTGTCTGAGGAATCAATGAACTTTTTGGTAAATTGATCCTCCAACCATTATCTTGAAGAAACAACACAAGTCGATTCGTATGAGATACTGCTAAATGTGAAGACTGAGCAAGTACCAAGATATCGTCCAAATAAGGAAATACCACAATACCCTGTTCTCTGATTACAGACAGAAGGGCACCGAGAACCTTTGTAAAAATTCTTGGAGCTGTCGCTAGGCCAAACAGCAGAGCCACAAACTGGTAATGCTTGTCTAGGAAAGAGAATCTCAGAAACTGATAGTGATCTGGATGAATCGGAATATGCAGATATGCATCCTGTAAATCTATTGTGGACATATAATGCCCTTGCTGAACAAAAGGCAGGATAGTCCTTACAGTTACTATTTTGAATGTTGGTATCCTTACATAACGATTCAATATTTTTAGATCCAGAACTGGTCTGAAGGAATTCTCCTTCTTTGGTACAATGAAGAGATTTGAATAAAACCCCAGCCCCTGTTCCAGAACTGGAACTGGCATAATTACTCCAGCCAACTCTAGATCTGAAACACATTTCAGAAATGCTCGAGCCTTCGCTGGATTTACTGGGACATGGGAAAGAAAAAATCTCTTTGCAGGAGGCCTTATCTTGAAGCCAATTCTGTACCCTTCTGAAACAATGTTCTGAATCCAAAGATTGTGAATTGAATTGATCCAAATTTCTTTGAAAAAACGTAATCTGCCCCCTACCAGCTGGGCTGGAATGAGGGCCGCACCTTCATGTGGACTTGGGAGCTGGCTTTGGTTTTCTAAAAGGCTTGGATTTATTCCAGACTGGAGATGGCTTCAAAACTGATACCGCTGCTGTGGATGAAGGATCAGGCTTTTGTTCCTTATTGTGACGAAAGGAACGAAAACGATTATTAGACCTAAATTTACCTTTAGATTTTTTATCCTGTGGTAAAAAAGTTCCTTTCCCTCCAGTAACAGTTGAGATAATAGAATCCAACTGAGAACCAAATAATTTATTACCCTGGAAAGAAAGGGAAAGCAAAGTTGATTTGGAAGACATATCAGCATTCCAAGTTTTAAGCCATAAAGCTCTTCTAGCTAAAATAGCTAGAGACATATACCTGACATCAACTCTGATATCAAAGATGGCATCACAAATAAAGTTATTAGCATGCTGAAGAAGATTAACAATGCTATGAGAATTATGATCTGTTACTTGTTGCGCTAAAGCTTCTAACCAAAAGGTTGAAGCTGCAGCAACATCCGCTAAAGATATAGCAGGTCTAAGAAGATTACCTGAACATAAGTAAGCTTTTCTTTGAAAGGATTCAATTTTCCTATCTAAAGGATCCTTAAAAGAAGTACTATCTGTCGTAGGAATAGTAGTACGCTTAGCAAGAGTAGAGACAGCCCCATCAACCTTAGGGATTTTGTCCCAAAACTCTAATCTGTCAGATGGCACAGGATATAATTGCTTAAAACGTTTAGAAGGAGTAAATGAATTACCCAAATTATTCCATTCCCTGGAAATTACTTCAGAAATAGCATCAGGGACAGGAAAAACTTCTGGAATAACTACAGGAGATTTAAAAACCTTATTTAAACGTTTAGATTTAGTATCAAGAGTACCAGAATCCTCTATTTCTAATGCAATTAAGACTTCTTTAAGTAAAGAATGAATAAATTCCATTTTGAATAAATATGAAGATTTATCAGCATCAACCTCTGAGACAGAATCCTCTGAACCAGAGGAACCATTATCAGAATCAGAATGATGATGTTCATTTAAAAATTCATCTGAAAAATGAGAAGTTTTAAAAGACCTTTTACGTTTACTAGAAGGAGGAATAACAGACATAGCCTTCTTAACGGATTTAGAAACAAAATCTCTTATATTAACAGGAACACTCTGAGTATTAGATGTTGATGGAACAGCAACAGGTAATGTAACATTACTAAAGGAAATATTATCTGCATTAACAAGTTTGTCATGACATTCATTACAAACAACAGCTGGAGGAACAGATACCACAAGTTTACAGCAGATACACTTAACTTTGGTAGATCCAGCACCAGGCAGCGATTTTCCAGTAGTATCTTCTGACTCAGTGTCAATCTGGGACATCTTGCAATATGTAATAGAAAAAACAACATATAAAGCAAAATTGATCAAATTCCTTAAATGACAGTTTCAGGAATGGGAAAAAAATGCCAGTGAACAAGCTTCTAGCAACCAGAAGCAATAAATAATGAGACTTAAATAATGTGGAGACAATAGTGACGCCCATATTTTTTAGCGGCAAAAAAAAAACGCCCACATTATTTGGCGCCTAAATGCTTTTAGCGCCAAAAATGACGCCACATCCGTAACGCCGACACTTTTGGCGCAAAAAAACCCGTAAAAAATGACGCAACTTCCGGCGACACGTATGACGCCGGAAACAGAAAAATAGTTTTTGCGCCAAAAAAGACCGCGCCAAGAATGACGCAATAAAATTAAGCATTTTCATTAGGAGAAACCTTTATCAAATACAAATTAATGCAGCAAAAAGGCTCATAGCCAGAGCCTGGAAGAAAATAAACGCACCTACACTTAGCGATTGGCGTGACTTGGTGAAGCACACCTTAATATTAGAAAGGTTACATTATCTTAAAATAGGAAATTTAACTTTGTATCATGATATGTTATTTCTATGGGAGCAGTATATGTATGGTTTAGAGGTGGCAGGCAATTGATATCTATTGAAAGCATGTAAGATAGTGCGTAATATGTATGTATTAGAAGATGTGTCGATAGTACCCAGAACAGTAATGTAGAGTGGTCCTCACGGTGGAAAACTTGTTACGATCTGTAGATTCTTTAGCAGTTACGCAGTTTTTCTAGATTTTTTAAGGTTTAATGCAATAGAAACCTAAGTTCACTGAACCTGGACTGGATCAAAATCTCATGGACTTATACCCTACACCATTCTTAGGAGTGATATTATGTGCAACCCGATGGGGTATACAATGAAAAATGAATATAAAATTATGGTAGTAGACTGGCTATCACAGTTAGGGATTCAGTGAGACATCATTGGCTATATGTAAACTTACCTTTAATGCACTGATTTAAGTTGTAATTTAATAGACTGCGACAAGCTGTTCAAGTTGTTTTGTACATTAACAATCCTTTGGTTGTAAGATCGCTTTTTATTTTTTGTATGTTTATTATACTTGAATAAAGCTCTTTTGAAAAAAAAAAAAAAAAAAATTAAGCATTTTCAGCCCCCGCGAGCCTAACAGCCCACAGGGAAAAAAGTCAAATTTTAAGGTAAGAAAAAATTGATTTATTCATATGCATTATCCCAAATATGAAACTGACTGTCTGAAATAAGGAACGTTGAACATCCTGAGTCAAGGCAAATAAATGTTTGAATACATATATTTAGAACTTTATATAAAAGTGCCCAACCATAGCTTAGAGTGTCACAGAAAATAAGACTTACTTACCCCAGGACACTCATCTACATGTAGTAGAAAGCCAAACCAGTACTGAAACGAGAATCAGTAGAGGTAATGGTATATATAAGAGTATATCGTCGATCTGAAAAGGGAGGTAAGAGATGAATCTCTACGACCGATAGCAGAGAACCTATGAAATAGACCCCGTAGAAGGAGATCATTGAATTCAAATAGGCAATACTCTCCTCACATCCCTCTGACATTCACTGCACGCTGAGAGGAAAACCGGGCTCCAACCTGCTGCGGAGCGCATATCAACGTAGAATCTAGCACAAACTTACTTCACCACCTCCATAGGAGGCAAAGTTTGTAAAACTGAATTGTGGGTGTGGTGAGGGGTGTATTTATAGGCATTTTGAGGTTTGGGAAACTTTGCCCCTCCTGGTAGGAATGTATATCCCATACGTCACTAGCTCATGGACTCTTGCTAATTACATGAAAGAAAGTACATTTTATTAAGATGTATTTTAATTATATTAAAGTTAGGGGGTGTTAGGGTTAGGGTTAGACTTAGGTTTAGGGGTTTAGGCGGCGATGTTGGGGGCGGCAGATTAGGGGTTAATAAATGTAGGTAGGTGGCGGCGATGTTAGGGGCGGCAGATTAGGGGTTGATAATATTTAACTAGTGTTTGCGAAGTGGGAATGTGGCAGTTTAGGGGTTAATATGTTTATTATAGTGGCGGCGATGTCCGGAGTGGCATATTAGGGGTTAATAAGTATAATGTAGGTGTCGGCGATGTCGGGGGCGGCAGATTAGGGTTTAATAAGTGTAGGATTAGGTGTGTTTAGACTCGGGTTCATGTTAGGGTGTTAGGTGTAAACATAAATTTTCTTTCCCATAGGAATCAATGGGGCTGAGTTACGGAGCTTTACACTGCTTTTTTGTAGGTGTTAAGCTTTTTTTCAGCCGTCTCCCCCCATTGATGTCTATAGGGAAATCGTGCACAAGCACGTAAAACCAGCTCACCACAGCTTTCAGCAGCGCTGGTATTGGAGTGCGGTATGGAGCTCAATTTTGCTCTACGCTCACTTTTTGCCTGATAACGCAGGGTTTTCATAAACCTGTAATACCAGCGCTGTAGGGAAATGAGCGGTGACAATAATGTGCAAGTTATTACCGCACCCCTCATACCGCAAAAAACTCGTAATCTAGCCATATGTAATTTCTTTGAGTACGAATAAATTAATTAATCTATAAATATAAACATTGCTGTTTACTATTTCAGTACCTACTATCTTTATTTGAAAAAGAAGGCATCTAAGCTAAGGAAGCAAGGAGAGAAATGGTTGACACTAAAGTCCGTGTGTAGTAAAGTAAGCCAAGCCTGGCACCGGGACTTAATGTAACACAAACACCCCCAAACAATTGTATAGTGAGCCAAAGTAGAGAGGTGTACCTGTAGCACCGAAGTGAGAAAGTCCTTGTAACAACGGAACAACATCCGATGGCAGCGTGTCTGCCGACTTCTCTTCCTTCTGCCTCTCGCAAAACCCGGTCTGCAGCTCGATACGCGTCACCGCGTGACGTAGGAAAAAGGGGGTGTGTGCGAAGGTCAGCGTATTCACCCGGTCCGGCAGCAGAAGAGGAGTTAAAAACCTGGGCTCAAATACTGGTAAAAGACATCAAAAATGAAGAAGTAGAGTCCCAGGTGAATATAGTAAAAACAGTCCTTTATTGTAAACGTTTAAAAGGGAAATTCTTGTGAGACGCAGCTCACTTGGTCCCAACAACAGCCTTGGAGGAGGAGTAGAAAGAGCGTAGCACCAGTGGCTTACATGTTTCGGCTAAATGCCGTAATCATAGCATTTAGCCGAAACATGTAAGCCACTGGTGCTACGCTCTTTCTACTCCTCCTCCAAGGCTGTTGTTGGGACCGAGTGAGCTGCGTCTCACAAGAATTTCCCTTTTAAACGTTTACAATAAAGGACTGTTTTTACTATATTCACCTGGGACTCTACTTCTTCATTTTTGATCTAAGCTAAGGAGACAGCAAATCTTTGGTTCAGAACTATGGACAGCGCTTGTTTATTGGTGCTGTCCAATCAGCAAGGACAAACCAGGTTGTTCACTAAAAATGGGCCGGCATCTAAACTTCCATTCCAAGAGAATCAAGAAAATTTGATAATAGGAGTAAATTAGAAAGTTTCTTAAAATTACATGCTCTATCTGAATCACAAAAGAAAAAATGTGTGTTCAGTGTTCCTTTAAAGGGACACTCAATCAAAATTACACTTTCATTATTCAGATACAGCATGCCATTTTAAACAACTTTCCAATTTTCTTCCATTAACTAAATGTGCACAGTATTTTTATATTTAAACTTTTTGAGTCACCAGCTCCTACTGAGCATGTGCAAGAATAAGTGTGTATGCATTTGTGAATGGCTGATGGCTGTCACATGGTACAGGGGGAGTGGAAAAAGACATAACTTTTAAAATTGTCAGAAAAAAAAATCTACTACTCATTTGAAGTTCAGACTAAGTGCTATTGCATTGTCTTGTTATCTTGCAATTGTTGATTATGCAAATCTACTGTGTTGACTGGTCCTTTAACTTCTCTTTGCAGGACTTCCACTATCAATATTTAAAAATATTACAAAACAATTTTAAAAATCTATAAAAAAAAATTACTCTGACAAATGTGCAATAGAAAACTTGAAAACAGTTCAAGAATAAAACAAATAATAAATAAAACCTTGTCAGTTTTTACTTATGAGACACAACAGCAAGACATGATACTTACTACGGGCAATGGCTTATTTCTAAAGCGCATCTGTGTATTTTTATAGACCGTTAGGGAAGCAAAATATATTTATTTGAAGCAAATGTAAAATATAGTGACTATTTAATTTATTATTGATGGTGATTGCCCAAAACTGTAGCTTTTTTAGTAACTTGTAATATAAACTTATGTTGTGTTCAATTAATAATTTTAAATAATTTTGAGTACTTTTTTAATTAACATGTTTAACATACAAACGCTTCATCATTAGTAAACATACTGCTGATTATTTTGAGTTTATTTATTTAAATTATTTATTTATTTAAAGTATTTAAAAATAATAATGTTGATTACCATGCATACTGAGAATATGCAAAAATGAACAGCTGAAAATATGCAATGCAAATTAGTGTACAATGAATATTCCTCAGGTCAAGGCTTTAGAGAAGTCCAAATATCCTTTAAAAAGCTGCTGAAGTATTGTTTACTGTTAGACTGGAACACTGTTGTCAAATCCAACACATTTAAAAGATAAAGATAAATGGGTTGCTACCTTGCCAGTGCCACCCACAGACGGGTTTTCAAATGAGTTGGAACAGGTTAAATTTTAAAACCCAAACACCTATATTACGAGTTTTGCGTTAATAGGGGTGTGATGCTAATGAGCAGTTTATGCTCACCGCTCACCTACAGACAGCGCTGGTATTACGGGTTTTTACAAACCCGGCGTTAGCCGCAGAAAAGTGAGCGGAGTGTCATTTCAAGACTCGTAATACCAGCAGGCGTTAAAAAGCAGCGTTGGGACCTCTCAGCGCTGCTTTTTAACCCTAACGCACAACTCGTAATCTAGCCGAAAGAAAGCAAAGCAGTATAATAGTGACTGTTAAATAAGTTTCTACAAATGCTATTACGCATGTCAGCATCACACATTTTTTTACAAGTTGATGCATGTAATACTGTCATGAATAATGTCCTTGCCAAGACTGTCCTGTTCACTATTGTTATCTGGAATCATAATGTGCTGTTTTATCCAGATTAGTAGCAAGATCTCTTTTTCCCGGCATCTAGTTACAGCCTCCAATGTCAACTTTTCTTGTTACACCCCACATTGGAGCCAACGTGCCTTAAACATTTTAGCAGCTCCTTCCATATATGTAAGCTTGGTAAGATAGACTTTTCAGCAATTCCAATATTCTATAAATATTTGAGATTAATATACTATTTTATTCATCCTGCTTATAATAAATATGTTTGTCACCTGATACAGAAGTTCTGAATTAGTTTTTTATACCGTCCTCCATATTCTTGAGCCGGTCAGTTATAAACAACCCTACAAATGATTTCTAACTATATGAATCACATACCTAAATTGTTTGTCTCCTTTACATGATTGGAGAAGAAAATTACTTTCTCTGTAGCAGACCGTAATGCATTTTGTGCTCTTATGAATAAAAAAATGGAGAACACAACTGGCTCCCTTCTTTTTCTTCTCTTCTTCAAACTCATTTTCTCTTTTTCCTCTGAAATCTACTCTTCTGTCTCCTCATAGCTGGTCTCTCCTGGTGGTTTAAAGAACCGCTTAGCATCTGTTACGTTTATGCACAGAGTAATTTTGTTTTCCTATTTTATGTTATTATGGTTATCAGGGGTTAATCCCACAGTTAATCCCACAGGCACGATTGAAATCATTTGAGACTCATATCTACCAAATTGCACCAACCTCCTAGTAACCCTACCCCAGGACTGATGAGTACTCATATGACTGTGGAAAAAATAATGGTTTTTCAATGGGGACTCTTCTCAACACCACGTGCAACCCCTGGTATCATATTATATTTGTATTTTGAAACAGGTCATGCCTTGCCTACTGTAAGATATTTTGAAGTCATGTCTCTTATTTTTCTTTATGTTGTATGGACCTATTCTTACAATAAAACAACTTTAAAAAAAAATGGAGAACACAATGTGCAATATAAATCCTTGTTGGCTATGCCTTGTATTATTGAATCCCCAGAACTCTGCTTTGATGAGACAATGCTAAGGCAAGGTGATATCTAATACCAGATGCACAAGCTTAAGGTCTTATTGCCTCGTCAGGTGAATTCACATCACAAGATAAGAATTATATTAGGTCATGCCACCCACACCTTGCCAGCACAAGCATTCCTGTTGTCATTTTTGGAAGATATAATAGTTTTGTGTAAAGATACATAGATGTAGAGATATCTCAGTTCAAGACTATTCTTCCAAGCCTTTCATTGCTTTGTTCATTACCTACAAATTCTGTGCATTGGTTAATCTTTCCCAGTATTATTCTCCACTACAGTATGAAATAGATTTTATTCTGGACTGATTTTGTTACTCAAACACCTTCACTCAACAAACTTGTGGTTACATACAAATTCAAGATGGAGTCACTTTTAGTATTCAGCATATTTCCTACATAGTCATATTTGGTAATACTTACTCTTAGATGCAAGCTTGCATAAGCCAGTGAGTGCTGTACATAAATGTATTGTGCGAGACAGCAATTTCCAGTTTGCCTGTCTACCCTTCAGGCTGCACAACTTGCCACCAATGTTTACAAAGGTTTTAGCCATTGCAAAGTTTAGAAGGAAAACAGTAAACACATAATTATCTGTGTGAAAGTTTTATTATGTCCCTTTACATGGATTTTGCATGCTGAACACATTTTGTCCTTTTTGGCCAGACAGGCATGAATATTCAACATGGAAGAGTAATTTTTCCCAGCTAATCTTGTGTTATCCTATCAGGGGAAAAAAAATATTCTTCATATATCATCTATCTCTGAAGGCTTATCAGTTCTTGCTTGGGGGAATTTAGCAGGAAGATATCCTTTGTGATACTAATGATAAAGTGGGCTAAATGGAAGATGTCAATCAACTCTACTTTCTAGGTGTTTGGCATCATGACATGACTGTTAGTGTCTATTTACATTCCAAAATGGTTCACTTGACCATAGATTCCTTAACATCGTTAGTGATATTGTGCAATCACTTGACACCAGACAGTTGCAGTCATGAGTTATTAAGTATTTGTGTGTTAGGTAAACTAAATTTGCGTGTGTTTGGTTCACACGAGTGAAGACCTATCGTAAAGAGTAAGAGTTAAAAAAAAAGGTGCACTCATATATACACTATGTGATAAAATTATTTATATAAATATTCATAAAAGGTATATGGTATATGACAAGATGTTTGAATGGAAAGGGCTACAATGTGTGTTTTTCCACTCAAATACCTTAAACTTTAAAAATAATTTTTAATGAATTTTAACATTGTATAATGTGTTTAACTGGGTATTTACTGTAAATATTTTAAATGTTCTTTAAATAGTAAAAAATGTTCTTTGAATTTTTAAATATATATATTACTATCTATATATATATATCTATATATCTCTTTATATAGCTATACCTGTTAAATTCATATAGATATATAGGTATAGATATATAATTCACAAAAAAATGATATATATATATATATATATATATATATATATATACAGTATATATACTGTGTGTGTGTATATATATATATATATATTTCTTTCATGTAATTAGCAAGAGTCCATGAGCTAGTGACGTATGGGATATACATTCCTACCAGGAGGGGCAAAGTTTCCCAAACCTCAAAATGCCTATAAATACACCCCTCACCACACCCACAATTCAGTTTTACAAACTTTGCCTCCGATGGAGGTGGTGAAGTAAGTTTGTGCTAGATTCTACGTTGATATGCGCTCCGCAGCAAGTTGGAGCCCGGTTTTCCTCTCAGCGTGCAGTGAATGTCAGAGGGATGTGAGGAGAGTATTGCCTATTTGAATGCAGTGATCTCCTTCTACGGGGTCTATTTCATAGGTTCTCTGTTATCGGTCGTAGAGATTCATCTCTTACCTCCCTTTTCAGATCGACGATATACTCTTATATATACCATTACCTCTGCTGATTCTCGTTTCAGTACTGGTTTGGCTTTCTACAAACATGTAGATGAGTGTCCTGGGGTAAGTAAATCTTATTTTCTGTGACACTCTAAGCTATGGTTGGGCACTTTGTTTATAAAGTTCTAAATATATGTATTCAAACATTTATTTGCCTTGACTCTATTCTCAGACAGTCAGTTTCATATTTGGGATAATGCATTTGATTTAATCATTTTTTCTTACCTTCAAAAATTTGACTCTTTTTCCCTGTGGGCTGTTAGGCTCGCGGGGGCTGAAAATGCTTTATTTTATTGCGTCATTCTTGGCGCGGACTTTTTTGGCGCAAAAATTCTTTTCCGTTTCCGGCGTCATACGTGTCGCCGGAAGTTGCGTCATTTTTTGACGTTATTTTGCGCCAAAAATCTCGGCGTTCCGGATGTGGCGTCATTTTTGGCGCCAAAAGCATTTAGGCGCCAAATAATGTGGGCGTCTTATTTGGCGCTAAAAAATATGGGCGTCGCCTTTGTCTCCACATTATTTAAGTCTCATTTTTCATTGCTTCTGGTTGCTAGAAGCTTGTTCTTTGGCATTTTTTCCCATTCCTGAAACTGTCATTTAAGGAATTTGATCAATTTTGCTTTATATGTTGTTTTTTCTCTTACATATTGCAAGATGTCTCACGTTGCATCTGAGTCAGAAGATACTACAGGAAAATCGCTGTCTAGTGCTGGATCTACCAAAGCTAAGTGTATCTGCTGTAAACTTTTGGTAGCTATTCCTCCAGCTGTTGTTTGTATTGATTGTCATGACAAACTTGTTAATGCAGATATTTCCTTTAGTAAAGTACCATTGTCTGTTGCAGTTCCTTCAACATCTAAGGTGCAGAATGTTCCTTATAACATAAGAGATTTTGTTTCTGAATCCATAAAGAAGGCTATGTCTGTTATTTCTCCTTCTAGTAAACGTAAAAAATCTTTTAAAACTTCTCTCCCTACAGATGAATTTTTAAATGAACATCATCATTCTGATTCTGATGACTCTTCTGGTTCAGAGGATTCTGTCTCAGAGGTTGATGCTGATAAATCTTCATATTTATTTAAAATGGAATTTATTCGTTCTTTACTTAAAGAAGTTCTAATTGCTTTCGAAATAGAGGATTCTGGTCCTCTTGATACTAATTCTAAACGTTTGGATAAGGTATTTAAATCTCCTGTGGTTATTCCAGAAGTTTTTCCTGTTCCTAATGCTATTTCTGCAGTAATTTCCAAAGTATGGGATAAATTGGGTAATTCATTTACTCCTTCTAAACGTTTTAAGCAATTATATCCTGTGCCGTCTGACAGATTAGAATTTTGGGACAAAATCCCTAAAGTTGATGGGGCTATTTCTACCCTTGCTAAACGTACTACTATTCCTACGTCAGATGGTACTTCGTTTAAGGATCCTTTAGATAGAAAAATTGAATCCTTTCTAAGAAAAGCTTATCTGTGTTCAGGTAATCTTCTTAGACCTGCTATATCTTTGGCTGATGTTGCTGCAGCTTCAACTTTTTGGTTGGAAACTTTAGCGCAACAAGTAACACATCATGATTCTCATGATATTATTATTCTTCTTCAGCATGCTAATAATTTTATCTGTGATGCCATCTTTGATATTATCAGAGTTGATGTCAGGTTTATGTCTCTAGCTATTTTAGCTAGAAGAGCTTTATGGCTTAAGACTTGGAATGCTGATATGGCTTCTAAATCAACTCTACTTTCCATTTCTTTCCAGGGTAACAAATTATTTGGTTCTCAGTTGGATTCTATTATTTCAACTGTTACTGGTGGGAAAGGAACTTTTTTACCACAGGATAAAAAATCTAAGGGTAAAAACAGGGCTAATAATCGTTTTCGTTCCTTTCGTTTCAACAAAGAACAAAAGTCTGATCCTTCATCCTCAGGAGCAGTTTCAGTTTGGAAACCATCTCCAATCTGGAATAAATCCAAGCCAGACAGAAAGGCAAAGCCTGCTTCTAAGTCCACATGAAGGTGCGGCCCTCATTCCAGCTCAGCTGGTAGGGGGCAGGTTACGTTTTTTCAAAGAAATTTGGATCAATTCTGTTCACAATCTTTGGATTCAGAACATTGTTTCAGAAGGGTACAGAATTGGTTTCAAGATGAGACCTCCTGCAAAGAGATTTTTTCTTTCCCGTGTCCCAGTAAATCCAGTAAAAGCTCAAGCATTTCTGAATTGTGTTTCAGATCTAGAGTTGACTGGAGTAATTATGCCAGTTCCAGTTCAGGAACAGGGGATGGGGTTTTTATTCAAATCTCTTCATTGTACCAAAGAAGGAGAATTCCTTCAGACCAGTTCTGGATCTAAAAATATTGAATCGTTATGTAAGGATACCAACGTTCAAGATGGTAACTGTAAGGACTATCTTGCCTTTTGTTCAGCAAGGGAATTATATGTCCACAATAGATTTACAGGATGCATATCTGCATATTCCGATTCATCCAGATCATTATCAGTTCCTGAGATTCTCTTTTCTGGACAAGCATTACCAGTTTGTGGCTCTGCCGTTTGGCCTAGCTACAGCTCCAAGAATTTTTACAAAGGTTCTCGGTGCCCTTCTGTCTGTAATCAGAGAACAGGGTATTGTGGTATTTCCTTATTTGGACGATATCTTGGTACTTGCTCAGTCTTTACATTTAGCAGAATCTCATACGAATCGACTTGTGTTGTTTCTTCAAGATCATGGTTGGAGGATCAATTTACCAAAAAGTTCATTGATTCCTCAGACAAGGGTAACCTTTCTGGGTTTCCAGATAGATTCAGTGTCCATGACTCTGTCTTTAACAGACAAGAGACGTCTAAAACTGATTGCAGCTTGTCGAAACCTTCAGTCACAATCATTCCCTTCGGTAGCCTTATGCATGGAAATTCTAGGTCTTATGACTGCTGTATCGGACGCGATCCCCTTTGCTCGTTTTCACATGCGACCTCTTCAGCTTTGTATGCTGAATCAATGGTGCAAGGATTACACAAAGATATCTCAATTAATATCTTTAAAACCGATTGTTCGACACTCTCTAACGTGGTGGACACATCACCATCGTTTAATTCAGGGGGCTTCTTTTGTGCTTCCGACCTGGACTGTAATTTCAACAGATGCAAGTCTCACAGGTTGGGGAGCTGTGTGGGGATCTCTGACGGCACAAGGAGTTTGGGAATCTCAGGAGGTGAGATTACCGATCAATATTTTGGAACTCCGTGCAATTTTCAGAGCTCTTCAGTTTTGGCCTCTTCTGAAGAGAGAATCGTTCATTTGTTTTCAGACAGACAATGTCACAACTGTGGCATACATCAATCATCAAGGAGGGACTCACAGTCCTCTGGCTATGAAAGAAGTATCTCGAATTTTGGTTTGGGCGGAATCCAGCTCCTGTCTAATCTCTGCGGTTCATATCCCAGGTGTAGACAATTGGGAAGCGGATTATCTCAGTCGCCAAACGTTGCATCCGGGCGAATGGTCTCTTCACCCAGAGGTATTTCTTCAGATTGTTCAAATGTGGGAACTTCCAGAAATAGATTTGATAGCGTCCCATCTAAACAAGAAACTTCCTAGGTATCTGTCCAGATCCCGGGATCCTCAGGCGGAAGCAGTGGATGCATTATCACTTCCTTGGAAGTATCATCCTGCCTATATCTTTCCGCCTCTAGTTCTTCTTCCAAGAGTAATCTCCAAGATTCTGAAAGAATGCTCGTTTGTTCTGCTGGTAGCTCCGGCATGGCCTCACAGGTTTTGGTATGCGGATCTTGTCTGGATGGCCTCTTGCCAACCGTGGACTCTTCCGTTAAGACCAGACCTTCTGTCACAAGGTCCTTTTTTCCATCAGGATCTGAAATCCTTAAATTTAAAGGTATGGAGATTGAACGCTTGATTCTTGGTCAAAGAGGTTTCTCTGACTCTGTGATTAATACTATGTTACAGGCTCGTAAATCTGTATCTAGAGAGATATATTATAGAGTCTGGAAGACTTATATTTCTTGGTGTCTTTCTCATCATTTTTCTTGGCATTCTTTTAGAATACCGAGAATTTTACAGTTTCTTCAGGATGGTTTAGATAAAGGTTTGTCCGCAAGTTCCTTGAAAGGACAAATCTCTGCTCTTTCTGTTCTTTTTCACAGAAAGATTGCTATTCTTCCTGATATTCATTGTTTTGTACAAGCTTTGGTTCGTATAAAACCTGTCATTAAGTCAATTTCTCCTCCTTGGAGTTTGAATTTGGTTCTGGGGGCTCTTCAAGCTCCTCCGTTTGAACCTATGCATTCATTGGACATTAAATTACTTTCTTGGAAAGTTTTGTTCCTTTTGGCCATCTCTTCTGCCAGAAGAGTTTCTGAATTATCTGCTCTTTCTTGTGAGTCTCCTTTTTTGATTTTTCATCAGGATAAGGCGGTGTTGCGAACTTCTTTTGAATTTTTACCTAAAGTTGTGAATTCCAACAACATTAGTAGAGAAAATGTGGTTCCTTCATTATGTCCTAATCCTAAGAATTCTAAGGAGAAATCGTTGCATTCTTTGGATGTTGTTAGAGCTTTGAAATATTATGTTGAAGCTACTAAATCTTTCCGAAAGACTTCTAGTCTATTTGTTATCTTTTCCGGTTCTAGAAAAGGCCAGAAAGCTTCTGCCATTTCTTTGGCATCTTGGTTGAAATCTTTAATTCATCTTGCCTATGTTGAGTCGGGTAAAACTCCGCCTCAGAGAATTACAGCTCATTCTACTAGGTCAGTTTCTACTTCCTGGGCGTTTAGGAATGAAGCTTCGGTTGATCAGATTTGCAAAGCAGCAACTTGGTCCTCTTTGCATACTTTTACTAAATTCTACCATTTTGATGTATTTTCTTCTTCTGAAGCAGTTTTTGGTAGAAAAGTACTTCAGGCAGCGGTTTCAGTTTGAATCTTCTGCTTATGTTTTTCGTTAAACTTTATTTTGGGTGTGGATTATTTTCAGCAGGAATTGGCTGTCTTTATTTTATCCCTCCCTCTCTAGTGACTCTTGTGTGGAAAGATCCACATCTTGGGTAATCATTATCCCATACGTCACTAGCTCATGGACTCTTGCTAATTACATGAAAGAAAACATAATTTATGTAAGAACTTACCTGATAAATTCATTTCTTTCATATTAGCAAGAGTCCATGAGGCCCGCCCTTTTTTTGTGGTGGTTATGATTTTGTATAAAGCACAATTATTCCAATTCCTTATTTTATATGCTTTCGCACTTTTTTATCACCCCACTTCTTGGCTATTCGTTAAACTGAATTGTGGATGTGGTGAGGGGTGTATTTATAGGTATTTTGAGGTTTGGGAAACTTTGCCCCTCCTGGTAGGAATGTATATCCCATACGTCACTAGCTCATGGACTCTTGCTAATATGAAAGAAATGAATTTATCAGGTAAGTTCTTACATAAATTATGTTATATATATATATATATTTAAAAAAAATTCTATGTGAATGCAAAATATGAATAACTAATTTCAGCTGTAGCGCAGTTGGTTTAATGTGGTGTTTGGTTAGCGCGCAAGTGATAAGTGTTAGTTTGTTTTGTTTTTTTTTAAAAAGGTGCACTTCATTAAAGTCGTGCTATCTGAAGTTACTGTGCGTCGGATTTTGCTCATGCTAACTTTCAACTTGTAATATGGGTGCTAACCCGCCCACGTAAAATACTTAATTCAATCAGTGTTTGCGCTTGAATGCAAGCGCTAAATAGTGCACCACTTGTAATTTAGCCCTCTGTATTTACATAGAACCTATAATTTTATTGATGCTTTATTTTTATTTTTTGTCAGAGAAATATGCAAGGACACAAAAAACCCAAAATCAGATTAAAATGTCATTATAAAAATATTTTGTAATTTTTGATGTGAGAGATGATAATGAGCCAATTGCTCATCCTCATTGAGTCTATAGATTATATTTACAGGGGGTTCGTATTTTGAAGTGCAGGTTATAGAGCTATATATGTAAACTGATTTAATTTGACAGTTTGATGCTTGTTAATAAAAATAAGAGCTAAAGTCGATAGAACTATTGTTACACAGGGGCAAAAGGCTCATTCTACATGGATAGTTTTTACTTCTTGGGCAAGTGAAGCAGATACCGTTTATGAAGACCTATGCAAAGCCCCCGTGTGGAATGCACCTAATACATTTCTGAAACACAATAGGTTTGACCTCTGTATAAATCAAGATGTGAATCAAAATAGAATGAATCAGTAAGCAGCTTATTAGACCACCAAAGTATTATAGCAAGGATAAAATTGAGCCATTTTTTTTCTTTGCCATTATCACAGGTTAAAAAAAATGTGCGGATTTACAATTCAAATAATACATTTCTTAAAGGAATAGTTTACACCACAATTGTTATTGTTAAAAAAGATAGATAACATTTTTGCTACCCATTCTCCAGCTTTGCACAACCAACATTGTTATATTAATATACTCTATAACATTTAAACCTCTACATTTCTGCCTGTTTCTAAGCCACTACAGACAGCCTATTAACACATATTTTTTTATAACAAGAAACTGCTAATTTATGGGTGCCATATACTGTAGATAACATTGTGCTCACTCCCGTGGAGTTGTACAGGACATGGCACTAATTAGCTAAAATGCAAGTCAATGGATAATAAATAACCCTGAGATAAGGGGGCTATCTGCAGAGGCTTAGATAGAAGGTAATCACAGAGATAAAAAGTATATTAACATAACTGTGTTGGTTATGCAAAACTGGGGAATGGGTAATAAAGAGATTATCTATCTTTTTAAACAATAACATTTTTAGAGTAGACTGTCCCTTTAAGGTTTATAGGACAACATTTAGTTTAATGTGTACAGACTCTAAGGCCCAGTTTCCTTTGAGGTGGTAAGTTGTGGAATGTCTATGGAGAATTTTCAAGTTACCACCAGTTTCCAAACTTTACCACCTCAATGGAAACTAGGCCTAAATTGTTACTTATTCTCTATGTAAGTGTTAAAAGACTTGTAAACCAAAAAAAAAATAGCCCCTGCAGCTGTAAAGATTAGATGTTAAAATTAAGTTTATGTTCCAGCATTATTATGTACTACTGCTGAGCAAAACTATTTGCTTGATTTCCACATAAAGTCATTCTGGAATTTGTAAGCACTTTTGTAATTCAGAAAGCTATAGCATGTGACCTCTAGTTAGTATGCACTTAGGCAAATGAGAGAGAGTGATTGCGAAGTGTGATTGCTGCTGTGCTAAGTGGTCTCTAATAAACCTCATCTCTATAGTAATAGGGTGCCAGGGCGATCCTGCTATGCCAGTGCCTGTCTCTCAGCTTTGGAATCTCCAGATTATAAACTTTATATACATCTCTTACACTGGGATTTGTGCCAACCTGGAATGCTAAGGATCAAAGGTGAATTAAAGGAAGAAAGCAGCCTGGCACCAACCCAAAACCTGTAATAAGGAATCCTCGCAAAGGGTGCTGCCTTAGCAGCCTGGAACTGATCCAACACCTGCAATAAGGCATCCTCTCAAAGGGTGCCGCCTGTGAGCAGCCTGGCACCGATCCAACACCTGCAATAAGACATCCTTGCAATTCAACCTATAATTAAAAACTAGGACTGGATTTCTCCCATGTGGGATTAGGCAAAGCATGAAACAGCCTCAGGCCTTAAGGGAGCCCCTGTGAATGGAGCTTCCGAAACAACACACTTCTTATAGCAGCTTTAGTTATTTAAAGGGAAACGAAACCCACATTTTCTTTCTTTTATGACTCAGATAGTGCATGAAATTTTGAATAACTTTCTAATTTACTCCTATTATCAATTTTTCTTCGTTCTCTTGGTATCTTTATTTGAAAAAAAGCAGGAATGAAACATTTAGCACACCAATTAACAAGTGTGATCCAGGTACTGAACCTAAAATAGGCCGGCTCCTAAGCTTTCATTTTTGCTTTTCAAATAAAGATACCAAGAGAACAAAGAAACATTGATAATAGGAGTAAATTAGAAAGTTGTTTAAAATTGCACGCTCTATCTGAATCACGAAAGAAAAAAGTGTCCCTTTAATAATAAATTGGCTAGTACAATGATAGTGAACACACAATTACTAAGCAATGCAAGTCATGATCGTACTGCTCAGTGGTATAGTAAACCAACTAGGGCACGTTTACATTGACTCAGCTGTGATAAACAGACAAATCAACAATTTTCATTACATCAATGCTAGACTCCTTTGTTTAGTTAATGTAATTTTCCTTAAAGGGACATGAAACCCAATTTTCTTTTTGTTCTTGAAACAGCAATTACTTGAAAACAACTTTCCATATTACCTCTTTTACCTAATTAGTTCATTCTCTTTGTATCCTTTGTTTAAAGGAAACCTAGGAAGGCTCAGGTGCTGCAATGCATTACTGGAGCTAGCTTCTGAATGCTGGCTGCATATATATGCCTCTTGTCATTGGCTTACAATGTGTTCAGCTAGTTCCCAGTGGTGCATTGCTGTTCTTTCAACCAAGGATACCAAGAGAATAAAGCAAATTTGATAACAGAAGTAAATTGGATAGTTGTTTGAAATAAAATGTTCTATTTGAATTGTGAAAGAGAAAATTGGGGTTTCATGTCCCTTTAATGTTTTAACAATATATTGTTTATATAATTACATATGATTTATAATTAATATTTTCAATATTTTATAAATGTCATATTTTGTGTTTAATGTCCCTTTAATTGCAACCATCAACAAACATTTTGATCATATTTTATTCATGAAGCAATCTCATAGTTTAGAATTCAGATTTGTTCGCATGAAACATATAAATAATCATGTTTGTTTGAATGTGAACTGAGCATTTGTGAGAATGACAACTCAAACACCATGTGAAAACCTGAGGAATGTTAAGAATGTTATGAGAAGATACCCAAAATTAATTTGTTGCAACTGAGAGCATACTGAGGTACGCTCATGCGTGTGCACGTGTTTTGAGCACAGTATGTAAAACATTGTTACAGACATGGTTGCAAACACAGCTTCCATATAGTATTCAAGACACGTGCACGCTCCAGAGCCCATTTCAGTATGCTCTCAGGATTTTTTAACAAAGGAGGCCAAAAATAAATTTGAAAATAAAAGTAAAACTTGAAATTGCAAAATGTTTCTGAATTATATGTGTGACTGCTAAAGGGCCAAGCTGAAAACATTGCTGCAAACTAAATACTGTGTCACGACCGGTAAATCTGAAAAAAAAAACCCAGCAAGATACAGAACAAACCTTAGCTTCTAGGAAGTAACAATCAAGCAAACTACACTTAGGGGCATATTTATCAAACTCCGTATAGAGCTTGAGGCCCCTTGTTTCCAGCGAGCCAGAAACAGAAGTTATCAAGAAGTTATGAAGCAGCGGTCTAAAGACTCTGCTCCATAACCTGTCCGCCTGCTCTGAGGTGGCGGACAGAAATCAACCCGATCGAATTAGATCGGGTTGATTTACACCCCCTGGACGAATGTGGTGAATACATTATTAAATGCTCATTTTAAAAATAAAGGTGTTTCCCTTTCTGATTCAATTTGTATTAATGAATAATAAGTATTATCACAAGATTATTATTTCTTCCAGGTTTGTTTTCATGCATTATTTTCTTAAATCTGTTTTACAAATTTAGAAAGATCTGCTTTTGTTCAGTTTATCAAACCACTTTGTTATTCCTTTCAATGTTTAGTACAATTTTTAAATATTTTAGGCTTTAAAGGGACAGGAAGTATCCTCTACAATCCTCTAATGTACTAGATCATTTTATTATTACATTATTCCTTGAACAGAATTATGTGTAAACCCCACAAAGTGTTAAACATATAGTTAAAGGGACATTAAACACTAAGGGGTCAATTTATTAAGGTGCGGACGGACATGATACGCTGTATAGTATCATGTCCGCCGCACATCGATAAATGCCGACAGCATACGCTGTCGGCATTTTATCATTGCACCAGCAGTTCTGGTGAACTGCTGGTGCAATACCGCCCCCTGCAGATTTGCGGCCAATCAGCCGCTAGCAGGGGCTGTCAATCAACCTGATCGTATCCGATCGGGCTGATTGCTGTCCGCCACCTCAGAGGTGGTGGACGAGTTAAAGAGCAGCGGTCTTAGGACCGCTGCTTCTTAACTTCCGCTTCATGCGGACCTGAAGCGGAGTGGGTCGGAAGCAGCATTTGCTGCTTCATAAATCGACCCCTAAGGGCTAGATTACAAGGGGAGTGCAAACGTTTGGGCCTGAGCAATATGGGGTTTATCTCAGCTATTTGCGTTCATCGGACTTACTGCTCGTATAACGAGTTGAAAGTAAACACAATCACGATATACGCTAGAATGATTACCGCAACCTCAGAGCTCTGGTTAACTGTTTCAGAAAACATAAAAGTTCAAAAAACACATCAAAAATAATTACAAAGTACAGCTACTCTCATAATAACACTAGCTAATAAAAAGTATTAAAAAATATTGCACACAAATGTTATAAAGGCTCAAAGACATGAGGTATCAGGTGTTAGAAAAAAAAGGCAGGCAAAGGGCTTTAACACATAGACATACATATACATGTCTAAAGATTGATATATATATATATATATATAAATATATGTGTATTTATTGACATATAAACACATAAATACATATGTACACACATATAGACATATATATTTATATATATATATATATATATATATATATATATATATATATATATATATATATATATATATATATATATATATATATATATATATATATATATATGTGCATTGGAGCCCTATGCCTTTAAGTAGATGAAAGAAACTGTGATCTCATATAAATATATAATTTATTAAACAAATGCTATTGTAGATTGAGAAAATAAGATTAGGGGACGTCTCCCCAAAGATAAAATACTAACATATGATAAAAAAGCTAAATGTTAAAATAAATGCGTGACAATATATAGTAAAAATTGGATCTCTGATTAACACCGGTATTTACCGTAACAGGAAAATCTTTGCAACAGATAAGGTACAATTGTTCCGTTTTAGTCCCAAGTCTTAGTCCCGAGCAAATCAGCAGTGTATGAACCATGCACAGAAGGACAAGGTAACTCATACTATAAGTATCCAACAAATAACTTTGCTCATATAAAGATCTGTTTAAGTTTAATCATCTTAAGACTTGGGACTAAAACGGAACAATTGTACCTTATCTGTTGCAAAGATTTTCCTGTTACGGTAAATATCGGTGTTATAGATCTTGTAATCAGAGATCCAATTTTTACTATATATTGTCACGCATTTATTTTAACATTTAGCTTTTTTATCATATGTTAGTATTTTATCTTTGGGGAGACGTCCCCTAATCTTATATTCTCAATCAGCAATAGCATTTGTTTAATAAATTATATATTTATATGAGATCACAGTTTCTTCTCCTTGTCTACCTTGTATGCTAATATAATTTGCATGAATTAATAGTACATCAATTTCACCTAGAGTTTCATCAAAACCTATTTGCTTAGAGGTCTATTAACACTAATTAATTTACCTAGAGTTCTTAATAAAACACACATGTATTTCACTTAGAGATTAATTCACTATAATCCCCCTTTATTGGTACATTTATACACGCTAACCACTGAAGTTAGATTATTCACCTCCTTTTTTCTAGCACTATAATATTTTTGCACACCGTACTTTATCCAGTTTCCAGTTTGGAACCTAAGAAAGATTTCTATAACTTTGCACATTTGTTGTTACATCAACATAGATACATTTGCCCTATTTTTCAACTAAATAGAAACTAATAGTTATGAATAGATACTTTGGGGCCTAGTTATCAAGCCGTCAACCTCAAATAAGCTGGAATTCTGCAGCGTATTTGTGGCGAGGCTGATTTGCCTTAGTTATCAAAGGCTAGAGACCGGAAAAAGTAGAATTTTGTGACGTAAACTTCGATCCGCCGGACTCAGTCCGACACAGATCCATTCTTACGTCACTCCAGATGTTCCGCACACAAGTGCGGCACAATCTGACTACTTTTGCTAGTTATCAAAAAACTAGCAGGTACGCTCGGCACTTTTACGGCCCGGCGTACCTGGCGGATCCCATAGGAATCAATGGGAGTCTGACCATAGCGAAAGTACAAGTTCGCTGCTGCCAGACATCCCATTGATTCCTATGGGAGATGTCTGCACCTAACACCCTAACATGTACCCCGAGTCTAAACACCCCTAATCTGTCCCCCCTACACCGCCACAACTAAATAAATGTATTACCCCCTAAACCGCCTCTCCCGGAGCCCACCGCAAGCTACTGTATACATATTAACCCCTAAACCGCCGTTCCCGGAGCCCACCGCAACTATAATAAATGTATTAACCCCTAAACCGCCGCTCCCGGAGCCCACCGCAAGCTACTCTATACATATTAACCCCTAAACCGCCGCTCCCGGAGCCCACCGCAACTATAATAAATGTATTAACCCCTAAACCGCCGCTCCCGGAGCCCACCGCAAGCTACTCTATACATATTAACCCCTAAACCGCCGCTCCCGGAGCCCACCGCAACTATAATAAATGTATTAACCTCTAAACCGCTGCTCCCGGACACCACTGCCACCTACATTATACCTAGTAACCCCTATCCTGCCCCCCCTATACCGTCGCCCTCTATAATAAAGTTATTAACCCCTATCCTGCTGATCCCGCACCTCGCCGCAAATAAATAAATAGTTTAACCCCTAAACCGCCGCTCCCTGAACCCGCCGCAACCTATATTAAATTTATTAACCCCTATCCTGCCCCCCCTACACCGTCGCCACCTATAATAAATTTATTAACCCCTATCCTGCCCCCCACTACACCGCCGCCACTGTAATAAAATTATTAACCCCTAAACCTAAGTCTAGCACTAACCCTAACACCCCCCTAACTTAAATATTAATGAAATAAATCTAAATAATATTTCTATTATTAACTAAGTTAATCCTATTTAAAACTAAATACTTACCTGTAAAATAAACCCTAATATAGCTACAATATAAATAATAATTATATTGTAGCTATCTTAGGATTTATTTTTATTTTACAGGCATCTTTCAATTTATTTTAACTAGGTACAATAGCTATTAAATAGTTATTAACTATTTAATAGCTTACCTAGCTAAAATAAAGAGAAATGTACCTGTAAACTAAAAACTAACCTAAGTTACAATTACACCTAGCACTACACTATACTTTAATAAATTATTCCTATTTAAAACTAAATACTTACCTGTAAAATAAACCCTAAGATAGCTACAATATAATTAATAATTACATTGTAGCTATCTTAGGAATTATATTTATTTTACAGGTAACTTTGTATTTATTTTAGCTAGTTAGAATAGTTATTAAATAGTTATTAACTATTTAATAACTACCTAGCTAAAAGAAATACAAAATTACCTGTAAAATAAATCCTAACCTAAGTTACAATTAAACCTAACACTACACTATCATTACATTAATTAAATAAATTAACTACAAATAACTACAATTAAATACAATTACATAAACTAACTAAAGTACAAAAAATAAAAAAAGCTAAGTTACAAAAAATAAAAAAAATAAGTTACAAAAATTTTAAAAATATTACAACAATTTTAAGCTACTTACACCTAATCTAAGCCCCCTAATAAAATAACAAAGCCCCCCAAAATAAAAAAAAATTGCCCTACCCTATTCTAAATTAAAAAAGTTCAAAGCTCTTTTACCTTACCAGCCCTTAAAAGGACCTTTTGTGGGGCATGCCCCAAAGAATTCATCTCTTTTGCCTGTAAAAGAAAAATACAACCCCCCCAACATTAAAACCCACCACCCACATACCCCTAATCTAACCCAAACCCCCCTTAAAATAACCTAACACTAATCCCCTGAAGATCATCGTACCTTTAGTCGTCTTCACTCAGCCGAGCAGCGATGGAACCGAAGAGGACATCCGGAGCAGCAGAAGTGATCATCCAAGGGGCGCTGAAGAAATCTTCCATCCGGGCGATGTCATCTTCCAAGAGGCGCTGAAGAAGTCTTCTATCCGGGGGATGTCATCTTCCAAGAGGCGCTGAAGAAGTCTTCTATCCGGGCGATGTCATCTTCCAAGCCGGGTCTTCAATCTTCATCCCGCCGACGCGGAACATCCTTCTTTACCGACGGACTACCGACGAATGAAGGCTCCTTTAAGGGACATCATCCAAGATGGCGTCCCTTCAATTCCGATTGGCTGATAGGATTCTATCAGCCAATCGGAATTAAGGTAGGAAAAATATGATTGGCTGATTGAATCAGCCAATCAGATTCAAGTTCAATCCGATTGGCTGATCCAATCAGCCAATCAGATTGAGCTCGCATTCTATTGGCTGTTCCGATCAGCCAATAGAATGCGAGCTCAATCTGATTGGCTGATTGGATCAGCCAATCGGATTGAACTTGAATCTGATTGGCTGATTCAATCAGCCAATCAGATTTTTCCTACCTTAATTCCGATTGGCTGATAGAATCCTATCAGCCAATCGGAATTGAAGGGACGCCATCTTGGATGACGTCCCTTAAAGGAGCCTTCATTAGTCGGTAGTCCGTCGGTAAAGAAGGATGTTCCGCGTCGGCGGGATGAAGATTGAAGACCTGGCTTGGAAGATGACATTGCCCGGATAGAAGACTTCTTCAGCGCCTCTTGGAAGATGACATCGCCCGGATAGAAGACTTCTTCAGCACCTCTTGGAAGATGACATCGCCCGGATGGAAGATTTCTTCAGCGCCCCTTGGATGATCACTTCTGCCGCTCCGGATGTCCTCTTCGGTTCCATCGCTGCTCGGCTGAGTGAAGACGACTAAAGGTAGGATGATCTTTAGGGGGGTGTTAGGGTTAGTGCTAGACTTAGCTTTTTTTATTTTTTGTACATTAGTTAGTTTATGTAATTGTATTTAATTGTAGTTATTTGTAGTTAATTTATTTTATTAATGTAATGATAGTGTAGTGTTAGGTTTAATTGTAACTTAGGTTAGGATTTATTTTACAGGTAATTTTGTATTTCTTTTAGCTAGGTAGTTATTAAATAGTTAATAACTATTTAATAACTATTCTAACTAGCTAAAATAAATACAAAGTTACCTGTAAAATAAATATAAATCCTAAAATAGCTACAATGTAATTATTAATTATATTGTAGCTATCTTAGGGTTTATTTTACAGGTAAGTATTTAGTTTTAAATAGGAATAATTTATTAAAGTATAGTGTAGTGTTAGGTGTAATTGTAACTTAGGTTAGTTTTTAGTTTACAGGTACATTTCTCTTTATTTTAGCTAGGTAAGCTATTAAATAGTTAATAACTATTTAATAGCTATTGTACCTAGTTAAAATAAATTGAAAGTTACCTGTAAAATAAAAATAAATCCTAAGATAGCTACAATATAATTATTATTTATATTGTAGCTATCTTAGGGTTTATTTTACAGGTAAGTATTTAGTTTTAAATAGGAATAATTTATTAAAGTATAGTGTAGTGTTAGGTGTAATTGTAACTTAGGTTAGTTTTTAGTTTACAGGTACATTTCTCTTTATTTTAGCTAGGTAAGCTATTAAATAGTTAATAACTATTTAATAGCTATTGTACCTAGTTAAAATAAATTGAAAGTTACCTGTAAAATAAAAATAAATCCTAAGATAGCTACAATATAATTATTATTTATATTGTAGCTATATTAGGGTTTATTTTAAAGGTAAGTATTTAGTTTTAAATAGGATTAACTTGCTTCATAATAGAAATATTATTTAGTTTTATTTAATTAATATTTAAGTTAGGGGGTGTTAGGGTTAGTGTTAGACTTAGGTTTAGGGGTTAATAATTTTATTACAGTGGCGGCGGTGTAGTGGGGGGCAGGATAGGGGTTAATAAATTTATTATAGGTGGCGACGGTGTAGGGGGGCAGATTAGGGGTTAATAAATTTAATATAGGTTGTGGCAGGGTCCGGGAGCGGCGGTTTAGGGGTTAAACTATTTATTTAGTTGCAGCGAGGTGCGGGATCAGCAGGATAGGGGTTAATAACTTTATTATAGAGGGCGACGGTATAGGGGGGGCAGGATAGGGGTTAATAGGTATAATGTAGGTGGCAGTGGTGTCCGGGTGCGGCGGTTTAGGGGTTAATACATTTATCAGAGTTGCGGCAGGGTCTAGGAGCGGTGGTTTAGGGGTTAATACATTTATCAGAGTTGCGGCAGGGTCTAGGAGCGGCGGTTTAGGGGTTAATAACTTTATTTAGTTGCGGGGGCTCCGGGGGCGCCGGTATAGGGGGTAGAACAGTGTAGATAGTGTGGGTGCTTAGTGACAGGCTAGCAATAAAGCTGGGAAAAAGCCGAAGAGCAGGGAGATCGGATGAGTGATAACTCTCACAGTCCGCTGCTCATCGCCCCGTACTTGGTGCGCAGCTTTTTGACAGCTTTATTTGATAATTTTTCAGGTCCGCGGTGGCGATGTGAGGCGAGCTTAGGTGGGCGTATTGGAAAAGTTGACACGTTGATAACTACCCCCCTTTGTCTTGTAAAAAGAATTGCACCTTTATCTGTTTAGGTTAATTAGCAAACCTTTAGGAATACCTCCTTTATATATAATAACACAACACACTGTTGCCACAAGAAAAACACTTTGGATTCCTTAAGCTTTAAATAGCGCCCTCACGCCCCACTTCTTTTCTCCATTTTTTAAACTTTCATTAACTGTTTAAATAAGACCGCTGCTCCTTAACTCGTCCGCCATCTCTGAGGTGGAGGACAGCAATCCGCACGATCATATAAGATCGGGTTGATTGACAACCCCTGCTATGCTGTAGTCATTTAGCGATGCAGGGCGGACATGATTCGCTATAGCGAATCATGTCCGCCTGGGGTATGATAAATCTACCCCTTAGTGTCTATAAAACATTGGGTTACCTTCTCTGCTGTGGCCAATTAGACACAGTTATAAATAGGTCACTAGAGTGTGCAGTCAATGGTTGTATAGAATATAACAGTGTTCTGCACTTCCATTTCTAACAGGAACTGAAAACTCACAATTTCAGAATGGTATTACAGGAAAAGGGGACAAAATTAATAATGAAAGTATATTACAAAATTGTGGACTGCACTCACTGGATTTATATTAAAGTTGATTTATTCAATGGTGGAATCCACAATTTTGTTTCTATGGATACTTTTTGACTTTGCAACCTGGTCGCTGACTGATTGGAATTGTGAATGCAGATACCTGGGGAGTATATATATATATGTATAGAAAGAGAAAATCAAAACAGAAAAAGTGATCAGCAGTGAGGTAGAGATGATCTCTTGGCTCTTTCTGGAACAATATCCTGATGGTTTCCTGTAGTTGGTTTGTGTGGTAATGGAAATCCTGAACAGTTTTTGCAGATAAGCGTTGGTTGCTGTACTGCAAACCGTTTCTTATTCTTTGCTTAAAACAGGTACAGGGGAAGACTAACTGCGTGTTAGTATAATATAAGGCAAGAGCTGAGTGCCAAAAATTGCTCTGCGTCAGAGTCTTTAAAGGTTCAAAGTTCAAAGTTCCGATTTTTTTATAAAGCAATATAAAAGACAATATAAAGGTACAAAAGATGTCGATTCTAACAAGGCCTGTCAGCCCACTTTATCAAATATCCTTACACGTTTCGAAGTTAGGCGTTACTTCTTCTTCAGAGGAAAAAAGTGATGTGACAGGCATCGGCGGGTTCCGGGCTTTAAAGATAGAAAAGTCACATACCAGGTAGGTAGAGAGTGCTCTGTGTCGGCAGCTGAATACTGACATATCCAGATGTATATCTGGGGTTCACAAGAAACCCAGTTAAAAAAACACTCTTTACCTGCAGAGAAAGAAAGAGGGCTTGGTAGTACCCTACATGCTCCATTATTATGTTGTTCACCTATCCCAAAAATTACATTGACATTTTCTCTTGGGGACAAGAGATGGGTTGGCCTTGAGCAGGGCTTACTAAATCTAACTAATCTAACTAACCAATGCTGTATAGCCAAGAATGATAGGTGTGACATAATTACTTCTAAACCTTTAATACTTTGTTTCAAAAAGGTTATTACCCATATTCCAAATTTCCAAGTGCTCAATAGCTAATCACATAAATCAAGGCTATATTTTCTTACCCCCTTTCAATCTAAGCTGCCATACTTTTAAGCTACGCCACTTTCTCTTTAACCACCCTAGCAAGAGAAGTTTGATAAGAGAACAAAATGTTATGTTCCAAACAATCTTCGACTAGAGGCCCCATCTCTCCTTTTTATAAAATTGTATGTGACCTTTTAAGGACAATCTCTTCCATCTTATACCTCCTTGTGGGAGAGGAAATTGAGTCAACCATTTTCTAGTGACCAATGGAAAATGATCTTTCTTTTCATTAAAAAAACTTTCAATATGAAACTGTACTGGAAACAAATGATTAACTGTTAATGAGATGATATCTCACATAGGTATCTCGCATAGCTATCTAAAGTTGTGGCTATTGTCTTCTATGGGATATTAAAATATAATATCCCAAAGAAGAAAGCAGCTGCAACTTTATTGTTTTCCATTAGTGCATTTTTTAACCCCTTAATCACCAGTGACGTACCCTTTTTAATAGCACGGTCTTGCCGCTATTTTAACAAGCCAACCGGATGGAGGGAGGCACTAATAGTGCGGTCTTCTTGCTCAAGGTAAGACCCGCACTATTATCGCCACACAATCCCTTAACGACAGTCGTTCAGGGGTTAAACATTGCACTATGTAAAACTTAAGATCTTTGAGTTCAATCAGGAGATACGCTCTATTTAAGTTATTATTATTATATATATTATTAATAAATGTGTTTTTAAAAGAAGACAGATTTTTAACATTGTATTTGTATAGCCTCTATTGAATGTGGTTAGTTAGGTACAGTACAACCACAATATTAGAAGTAAAGTGAAGTACACATTGTACTAAACAGGTTAACTACTAATATTGAGTTTGCATTGTAGCAAAGTGCCTTTCTGTAGAGACCACAACCTCATGGTAGGGCTGTGACAAGAAGTAATGGACCCTGCACAAATTAAGTTAAAAATAGAAAGAAAATGTAAAATATTTTTAAAATAATTTATAATGAATATTGCAATGATTTACATTAAGTATAACCCACTGCTTAGTGATTTTTTTACAACAACAATGAAACAAACTATTTTATATTCCTTTTAATATTTTCTTCTCAGATGGTCCTTGTACAGGGTATGTGGAAAATGAAGAGGGAGACTAGATGAAGAACCGGATGCATGACAGATAGCCCTGCAGTGCATGATGCGTGACCTCACTGTGGGAACTGAGGCAGCTTGTAGAAAGTGAAAAAAATAGAGGGAGTTATATTCAAATAAATAAATGACATGATGAGTAAAAGGCAAATAATAATATTAATAAATAAGTCAAATAATGTCTGTGACAATAAATAAAGAGTCCACAAGTCAGCTCTTCTTCCAGCTAGTTTAACTTAACTTAGAGCAATGCCCTACAAAAGGCCCTTTTAAGGGCTATTGGTAGTTAAGTATTAGATTAGGAGGTGTTTTATTTTTGGGGGCGCTTTTTTATATTCATAGGGATTAGGTTTAATTTTTTAAGTTTTGATAATTTTGTTTATTATTTTATGTAACGTTAGACTTTTTTTTCTGCAATTTTAGCTTAATTTAAATTTACGGCTAGATTACGAGTAAAAAAGCAGTGTTAAGGCTCATAACGCTGCTTTTTTACTACCGCTGCTATTACGAGTCTTGTAGGTACAGCTGTCCCGCACACTTTTTTGGCCGTACCGCAAATCAACTTACGCAATTTCTGTAAAGTCTTTTTTCAATGGGACTTCCATTGCGCCAGTATAACAAGCTTTTTTTTAGGCCAAAAAGTGAGCGGTGCAGCCTATCCCGCAAGATTCGTAACGCATTCTAAAGTCAGTAGTTATGAGTTTTACACTACAAAGCCATAGCATAAAACTAATAACTAAAGTGCTAAAAAGTACACTAACACCCATAAACGACTTATTAACCCCTAAACCGAGGCCCTCCCACATCACAAACACTAAAATAAAATTATTAACCCCTAATCTGCTGCTCCGTACATCGCTGCCACTATAATAAACATATTAACCCCTAAACCGTCGCACTCCCACCTAGCAAACACTAGTTAAATATTATTAACCCCTAATTTGCCGCCCCTAACATAGCCGACACCTACCTACATTTATTAACCCCTAATCTGCTGGCCCCAACGTCACCGCCACTATATTAAATTTATTAACCCCTAAACCTAATTCTAACCCTAACACCCCCTAACTTAAATATAATTAAAATAAATCTAAAGAAAACCTACTATTAATAAATAAATCATTCCTATTTAAAACTAAATACTTAACTGTAAAATAAACCTTAATCTAGCTACAATATAACTAATAGTTACATTGTAACTATCTTATGGTTTATTTTTATTTTACAGGCAAGTTAGTATTTATTTTAACTAGGTAGAATAGTTACTAAATAATTATTAACTATTTAATAACTACCTAGCTAAAATAAATACAAATTTACCTGTAAAATAAAACCTAACCTGAGTTACACTAACACCTAACCTTACTCTACAATTAAATAAATTACCTAAATTACAAAAAAACAAAAAACATTAAATTACACAAAATAAAAAACAAATTACAAGATATTTAGCTGAAATATTTCTTTATTTATTAGCCATAGAATCTGGGTTACAACACGACAATAATTTCACGGATAACCAGTCGAAGTTACAGAGTGATGCAGTATACAGAATTTCTTTAGCAAAGAGTGAGCTTATGCATCCCTCCATCTCCCATACAATAGTGTGTTATGTAAGCCTTTCAGAGCTATACATTGCTGTATCTTGATGTCAAACTTCTTCCTTTTGTCTTCTGGAAGACTTTGTCCCTTATTATTATTTATTTATTTATTCATTTATGTATTTCCCCCCCCTCAAAAAAAAGAAAAAAATCTTACAAAACTAAAAGAAAACAAAATGAAACAATACCTAACTTAACAATAACCATTTAGTGGTACAATTATTTGGCCCTTCATCCCTATCTAATAGTGTCAAGTCTCGTCTGAATCCTAGAGTAGAATGGGTTATTGAATTTGAGCCTTGACTCTCTAGAGGGTAAGTCCTTTGAAAAATCCTGCCTTTTCGTGTAGTCTCCCTTCCCTTACTCCGTTTTCTCCTGCATTATCCAGTAAAACCAAACCTTAAGAAACTGATCTTTGTCTCCCCGAACAGTGGCAGCTATGTCTGACATAGAATATATGTGCTCTATTTTATCTAGTACTTCAGGCCAGGTTATTATATGGTTTGAGCCTGTAGTTTAGAAGAGCCTGAGCTGCGGTCAGAATAATTGGGTCCCCCAGTACTCTACCTAGAAGTCTCTGTAACTGCTCCCATATAGCTCTGATCCCTGGGCATTCCCACCACATATGTATGTCCCCCTAGGCCCGCAACCTCTATAGCATCTTGTAATACCCTCAGGGATAAAATGTTGTGTCCTCTCTGGGGTAAGATACCATCTAAAGATCGTCTTAATACAGTTCTCCCTAAGGTCTGCGTTAATCAGCCCCCTGCTTGAATTATAGAGAATCATATCCCATGTGTGTCTTGGGAGGTCGAGCCCTGTGTCTTGTGACCATTTTTGGGTAATCGTTGAGTGGTTCAACCATTCGAGTTCCCTGAATAGCTAAATAAAGTATCGAGATTAAACTCTTCACTCTATTTGGGGTAATACTTATACGTTCTAACGTCGTCAGTGTTTGCGGGGTCCAGGGGAAACAGTATTTATGAATGGCTGAGGAAATCTGCAAATATTGAAACCAATGTAGTTTCAGAGGTTGAATTCTGTCTTGTATATGGGAAAACAATTGTATCTGGCTACCTTCTAGGAAGTCAGCCACCCTGTAGAGTCCCTTGTTAGCCCATTTCCCCACCTGTGTATGCATGTCTGAGTGTAAGAGAAATTTAATTGGTTTCGCCATATAATTTGCATTAGCCAGTTTCCCACTGAATACCTTCCAAACCTGTATTGTGTCACCAGTAGCAAGGGCTTTATAGTCGTGGCCCTTAAATGTGCGATCTACTTCCCACAGGATATCATCCGAGGATTTGTAACCACCTAGGTCTGTCTCGAGTTTGGTCCATAGGATGTTATAGTCATTCTTACTTAGTAGGGAAGCCTGTGCCAGTCTGGCTGCGTGGTAATATTTGGATAAGTTTGGGAGACCTACTCCCCCCGGTTGTCTGTTTTGGGATAGCGTATGTGAAGCTATTCTTCCCCTTCTGTCCCCTCTCAAGAAAGTATTCAGGGAAGCCTGCAGTCTCTGTAAATCTGATCTAGGTACCTTGATTGGGAGGGCCCTGAAGAGATATAAAATTCTTGGGAGGATGTTCATTTTGATCACTGAGAGCCAGCCATACCAGGAAAATCTGCAGGCTCTCCATTTTTTAAAATCTTTATTGATTGCGGTGAAGAGTGGGGTATAGTTCTTATTATAGAACTTATGGTATGAGTCTGATAGTTTAATACCCAGGTACGTGATTGACTTTGTGGCCCATTTAAATTCAAAGTTGATCTTAATCAGCTTTTTAGTGAGTGGTGGAAGGTTTATGGGTAAAGCCTCACTCTTGTCTAGATTAATCTTATAGCCCGAAACGAGTGAGAAGTCATGCAGGGTTTGGTATAGATTGGGTAGGGATATCAGGGGCTTAGTCAATGTCAGGAGAACATCGTCCGCGAATAATGACAGTTTGTATTCTGAGTCTCCCACCCCCACTCCTGAAATATCTGGATTGTTCCTAATACATGCTGCCAGTGGTTCCATGCAGAAGGCAAATAGCAGTGGAGATAGAGGGCACCCTTGTCGGGTGCCATTAAGGACCTCTATTGTTTTAGATTGGAACCCTGCCGCCCTAATAACTGCTGTTGGATGAGAGTAGAGACCCCGTATAGCCTTCATAAAGGCCCCTCCAAAACCCATCTCTGTCAAGATCGCACACATATATGTCCAATCTATTCTATCAAATGCCTTCTCCGCGTCCAAAGACAGGAGCAGAGAATTACAAGATATTTAAAGGGACATGGAACCCAATTTTTTTCTTTTCATGATTCAGATATAACAAGCAATTTTAAGCAACTTTCTAATTTACTTTTATTATCTAATTTGCTTAATTTGCTTGATATCCTTTGCTGAAAAGCATATGGTGGCTGCACATAGATGCTTCGTGTGATTGGCTCACCTTTGTGCATTGCTATTTTTTCAACAAAGGATATCTAAAGTATGAAGCAAATTAGATAAAAAAGGAAATTGGAATGTTGTTTAAAATTGCATTCTTTATCTGAATCTTGAAAGAAAAAAAAGTGTGTTTAATGTCCCTTTAAACTAATTACACCTAATCTAATAGCCCTATCAAAATAAAAAAGCCACCCCAAAATAAAAAAAAACCCTAGCCTAAACTAAACTACCAATAACCCTTAAAAGGGCCTTTTGCGGGACATTGCCCCAAAGAAACCAGCTCTTTTACCTGAAAAAAATACAAACAACCCCCCCAACAGTAAAACCCACCACCCACACAACCAAACCCCCCAAATAAAACCCTAACTAAAAAAACATAAGCTCCCCATTGCCCTGAAAAGGGCATTTGTATGGGCATTGCCCTTAAAAGGGCATTTAGCTCTATTGCGGCCCAAACCCCAAGCTAAAAATAAAACCCACCCAATAAACCCTTAAAAAAACCTAACACTAACCCCTGAAGATCCACTTACAGTTTTGAAGAGCCAAAATCCATCCTCAACAAAGCCGGGAGAAGTCCTCAACGAAAACGGCAAGAAGTCCTCAACGAAGCCGGGAGAAGTCTTCATCCAAGCCGGGAGAAGTGGTCCTCCAGACAGGCAGAAGTCTTCATCCAGATGGCATCTTCTATCTTCATACATCCGGCACGGAGCGGGTCCATCTTCAAGAAATCCGGCGTGGAGCATAATCTTCCAACGGAGTCTTCTTCCAGAATGAATGTTTCTTTAAGTGACGTCATCCAAGATGGCGTCCCTTAGATTCCGATTGGCTGATAAAATTCAGCCAATCGGCACTAAGGTTGAAAAAATCCTGATTGGAACAATAGAATGCGAGCTCAATCCTATTGGCTGATTGGATCAGCCAATAGGATTGAAGTTCAATCCTATTGGCTGCTTGCATCAGCCAATAGGATTTTTTTAACCTTAATTCCTATTGGCTGATAGAATTCTATCAGCCAATCGGAATCTAAGGGACGCCATCTTGGATGACGTCACTTAAAGAGACATTCATTCTGGAAGAAGACTTCGTTGGAAGAGGATGCTCCGCACCGGATGTCTTGAAGATTGACCCGCTCCTCGCCGGATGGATGAAGATAGAAGATGCCGTCTGGATGACGACTTCTGCCCGTCTGGAGGACCACTACTCCCGGCTTGGATGAAGGCCCGCTTCGTTGAGGACTTCTCCCGGTTTCGTTGAGGATGGATGTCGGCTCTTCAAAACTGTAAGTGGATCTTCAGGGGTTAGTGTTAGGTTTTTTAAGGGTTTATTGGGTTATTTAAATATCTTGTAATTTGTTTTTTTATTTTTAGTAACTATTCTACCTAGTTAAAATAAATACTAACTTGCCTATAAAATAAAAATAAACCATAAGCTAGCTACAATGTAACTATTAGTTATATTGTAGCTAGCTTAGGGTTTATTTTATAGGTAAGTATTTAGTTTTAAATAGGAATTATTTAGTTAATGATAGGAATTTTTAGTTAGATTTATTTTAATTATATTTAAGTTAGTGGGTGTTAGGGTTAGACTTAGGTTTAGGGGTTAATAAATTTAGTATAGTGACGGCGACGTTGGGGGCGGCAGATTAGGGTTTAATAATTGTAGGTAGGTTGCGGCGACATTGGGGGCGGCAGATTAGGGGTTAATAAATATAATGTAGGTGTCGGCGATGTTGGGGGCAGCAGATTAGGGGTTAATAAGTGTAATGTAGGTGGCGGCGGTGTCCGGAGCGGCAGATTAGGGGTTAATAAATATAATGCATTTGTCGGCAATGTCGGGGGCAGCAGATTAGGGGTTAATAAGTGTAAAATTAGGGGTGTTTAGACTCGAGGTTCATGTTAGGGTGTTAGGTGTAAACATAACTTTAGTTTCCCCATAGGAATCAATGGGGCTGCGTTACGGAGCTTTACGCTGCTTTATTGCGACATTGGGGGCGGGAGATTAGGGGTTAAAAAATATAATGTAGGTGTCGGTGATGTTAGGGGCAGCAGATTAGGGGTTAATAAGTATAATGTAGGTGTTGGCGATGTCGGGGACGGCAGATTAGGGGTTAATAAGTGTAAGATTAGGGGTGTTTAGACTCGGGGTTCATGTTAGGGTGTTAGGTGTAAACATAACTTTAGTTTCCCCATAGGAATCAATGGGGCTGCGTTACGGAGCTTTACGCTGCTTTATTGCAGATGTTAGACTTTTTTTCAGCCGGCTCTCCCCATTGATGTCTATGGGGAAATCGTGCACAAGCACGTACAACCAGCTCACCGCTGATTTAGTATAGTGGTGGCAACGTTGGGGGCGGCGGATTAGGGGTTAATAAGTGTAGGTAGGTTGTGTCGACATTGGGGGCAGGAGATTAGGGGTTAAAAAATATAATGTAGGTGTCGGCGATGTTGGGGGCAGCAGATTAGGGGTTAATAAGTATAATGTAGGTGTCAGCAATGTCCGGAGTGGCAGACTAGGGGTTAATAATTATAATGTAGGTATCGGCAATGTCGGGGGCGGCAGATTAGGGGTTAATAAGTGTAAGATTAGGGGTGTTTAGACTCGGGGTTCGTGTTAGGTGTAAACATAACTTTAGTTTCCCCATAGGAATCAATGGGGCTGCATTACGGAGCTTTACGCTGCTTTATTGCAGGTGTTAGACTTTTTTCAGCCGGCTCTCCCCATTGATGTCTATGGGGAAATCGTGCACGAGCACGTACAACCAGCTCACCACTGACTTAAGCAGCGCTGGTATTGTAGTGCGGTATGGAGCACAAGTTTGCTTTATGCTCACTTCTTGCCTTTTAACGCCGGGTTTAGGAAAAACTGTAATAGCAGAGCTGTAGGTAAGTGAGCGGTGACAATAACGTGCAAGTTAGTACCGCACCCCTCATAACACAAAACTTGTAATCTAGCCGTTAGTTTTTTTTTTTTTTTTTTTTTTAAGTAATGTTAGCTTTTTTATTTTAATTGTAATTTAGGATTATATTAATGTATGTAATAGGGTTAATTTAGAGGGTGCTAGGTTAGGGGGCAAAGGCCTAGATTTAGAGTTTGGCGTTAGCCGTGAAAACCAGCGTTAGAGGCTGATCGGAACAGCCAATAGAATGCGAGCTCAATTTGATTGGCTGATTGGATCAGCCAATCGGATTGAACTTGATTCTGATTGGCTGATTCCATCAGCCAATCAGAATATTCCTACCTTAATTCCGATTGGCTGATAGAATCCTATCAGCCAATCGGAATTCGAGGGACGCCATCTTGGATGACGTCCCTTAAAGGAACCGTCATTCTTCAGTTGGACGTCGCCGGAAGAAGATGGGTCTGCGGTGGAGGTCTTCAGGATGGAGCCAGGTCGTCATCGGATGAAGATAGAAGATGCCGCTTGGATCAAGATGGTTGCCGGTCCGGATCGCCTCTTCTTCCCGGATAGGATGAAGACTTTGGAGCCTCTTCTGGACCTCTTCAGCCACCGGATGATGGATCGCCAGCCCCCACTTGGATTGGATGAAGATTTTGGAGCCAGGACGGATCGGTGATACCTGGTGAGGTGAAGACAAGGTAGGATGATCTTCAGGGGCTTAGTGTTAGGTTTATTTAAGGGGGGTTTGGGTTAGATTAGGGGTATGTGGGTGGTGGGTTGTAATGTTGGGGGGGGGTATTGTATGTTTTTTTTTTACAGGCAAAAGAGCTGAACTTCTTGGGGCATGCCCCGCAAAGGGCCCTGTTCAGGGCTGGTAAGGTAAAAGAGCTTTGAACTTTATTAATTTAGAATAGGGTAGGGCATTTTTTATTTTGGGGGTCTTTGTTATTTTATTAGGGGCTTAGAGTAGGTGTAATTAGTTTAAAATTGTTGTAATATTTTTCTTATAGAAGGAATTGGATAGAGGGCGCCACATGGTGCAGATCAATAAGATAATGACAACAACACAGAATGATCACAAGAATCCTACTCACAATTGGAAGCGCACAATAAAGTGCAGAAATCGCAGTCCGGAACTACACGTCGTCCGGTCGACCACAAAAGATGGAGCACACAGATGGAGATCCTCGTCTCACCAGGGAGAGTCCAGGGATGTCCAAAGGGGAGTACAAGTGGAGCTATACAGCAGATATCCAGCCAGATCCTAGTGACCAGAGTTCCAGCGGAATCCTGGTAATAGAGGCCAGAGGAAGTTCACCAGGCCCAGCCCAGGGAGAGAGAAATGATAAGGCAGCAACCGGAGAATTTAAAAAATATATTAAAAGGTTTAATAACAATAAAAACAGCAACGCGTTTCTCAGTGGTACACACTGTTTCATCAGGCTATACAAACATTCTCAGAGCTGCCATATTTAAACTAGTTGATAACCAATCAATGATCAGAAAAATTTCACACCCCTAATGGGGCATACCAATATGCAAAATAGGGATCAGTGGTGCAAGAATTAAACAAATGTTCAAAAAATTAACAATAATATGTTATGCAAACAATCTCTTATCATAAGGACAACATGCTATTAACATACATATACCAAAAGAATTACATAATTTTGTTAAGCTGTATGAAAACAGTATGTTAGTAAATTGTACCCTAAGGCAGGGAAAAAATTGGTATAAGTATCTATTGAACTTTGAACCAATTCTGTTACACACTGTATAATTTATTACTATATCCTATTTGAATTTTAATTCATATATAAGGCTATTGCCTAAGGTGCTACTGAAACTAGGGGTTAAAAAATACTAATATCTGGTAAAGAACATTAGTTTACTGTGTTCCGTAGGAACAGTGATGTCAGAGCAGGGGGCGTGTGGGACTAGCTAAATCTTAGAGTCTCCAGTAAGATAAATCATTATTGGATCTAACTAGTGGTAGAACAACTATAATCTAAACCGTTTTGTTAGATTTCCTATGAGACTAAGCTGTTACATATATCGGCAATAGTTGCGATCTGGGGTATGTAGTGGTACTAAGATGTCAAGTGTTGGGCACAATCAGCCTATCGCGTGTGGCTAATAAGAAAACAGAACCACGTGACCAATGACATCAATGAAGGTGTGACAGATTACACCAATAGTAATCAACATCAAATATGTGGGGGAGGTTTAGAGACAAAAGGAACAAGGTGTCATACAGGAACAGCCAATAGTATGTGGCTGAGTATAAACAAAGGGGCGTACGTATGTAACAGTGCTTAACGTAATACTGTGAAAGGGTTTAAGTGAGTTAATGCCGAACAGAAATTACTTAAAAGCATAGGTATGCGGAGAAAGGGGATTTTATAAAGATAATAATATCACCACAACGGGTCATGCTAATATTGATACCTAACCTAATGATATGAGAGTGGATCATGGACAATGTGAGAGGATACTGGTGCATAAGCAACCAGAGATGTAGCTGAATATGCAGTGTAGAGACAAGGGCATGGTGATCAAACAGGTGCGTGACATGATATCTACGTGGGATGCCAGAGTATACTATTTATAAGGGATAGGAACGGTGAATACATGAATGTACTTAACAGAAGATACTAACATATAAAATATAAAATAAACAGTAATAAAGTCATGTATCGGAAGTATCATACTCCGTATGCATGACTATCTTGCATATAAGCGAAAAATGTCAATACATTTAACCTTATAAGGGCAAAAAGAAATAGGGAGAAATCGCTAATAAAATGAGATGAAATATAATATAATATATATATTTCAAGATGTACTGTGGGCGCTAGGGACGAGGGGATAAATAATCATAGATAATAAGTGATGAGAGATCTGCTGGTGTATACGACATAAGATTGTTTCATATAGATTAATATAAATGCAAGTGATGAGGGGAGAACAAGATAAAAACAGGGCATGTGACAATTAGTAGGGGTGTTAGAAGACTAAAGTGACATGTGAGTGATAAAAATAATATATAATTATATTTATATAAATTGATAGACTTGCCATCATTCAAAGGGATCTATAAGGCCCTATGATCCTGATAATAGGTAAAAATAATTGGTGAAGTGCATCAATGGGGGAGTAGATGTGGGATAATATAATAACTATTAGATATGGACAAGGGACATACCACATATGTGTCTACCATATGGTGATATACGGAAGAAAAAAATATATATATAACATACAGTGAGTGCATGATAGTGGAGAAAGTGCACGTATGCACTAAAAATGAACATATTAGAAGGGACTAGGTGGTATATGCAATAAAAGGCATAGTGAATAAACGAGGGAAGTGAGACTGTGATAGCGTCTCTTGTAATAGAAATAAAGAGTGAGAGGAGGGGGGGGAGGTGGAAGGGAAAAGGGGGGTGTGCAGGTAGTGATAGAGTGACATAAATAATAAAGGAAATATATTCAATTATTATAAAAATAACCCAATATTGATGTGAGAGGAAGGATGATAATCAAAATGCTGCTAGGTCCATATTAAGGTTGAGACCAGAGGGAAATAAGGTCTTTAAATAGGATATAGTAATAAATTATACAGTGTGTAACAGAATTGGTTCAAAGTTCAATAGATACTTATACCAATTTTTTCCCTGCCTTAGGGTACGATTTACTAACATACTGTTTTCATACAGCTTAACAAAATTATGTAATTCTTTTGGTATATGTATGTTAATAGCATGTTGTCCTTATGATAAGAGATTGTTTGCATAACTTATATTATTGTTAATTTTTTGAACATTTGTTTAATTCTTGCACCACTGATCCCTATTTTGCATATTGGTATGGCCCATTAGGGGTGTGAAATTTTTCTGATCATTGATTGGTTATCAACTAGTTTAAATATGGAAGCTCTGAGAATGTTTGTATAGCCTGATGAAACAGTGTGTACCACTGAGAAACGCATGTTTTTATTGTTATTAAACCTTTTAATATATTTTTTAAATTCTCTGGTTGCTGCCTTATCATTTCTCTCTCCCTGGGCTGGGCCTGGTGAACTTCCTCTGGCCTCTATTACCAGGATTCCGCTGGAACTCTGGTCACTAGGATCTGGCTGGATATCTGCTGTATAGCTCCACTTGTACTCCCCTTTGGACATCCCTGGACTCTCCCTGGTGAGACGAGGATCTCCATCTGTGTGCTCCATCTTTTGTGGTCGACCGGACGACGTGTAGTTCCGGACTGCGATTTCTGCACTTTATTGTGCGCTTCCAATTGTGAGTAGGATTCTTGTGATCATTCTGTGTTGTTGTCATTATCTTATTGATCTGCACCATGTGGCGCCCTCTATCCAATAGACATGTGCACCGCTAAAAAATTCGGTTCGTTTTCGGTTCGGATCGATTCGGACTTTTCGAATTTCGTTTCGGATCGAATCTGATTCGGCAAAATTTGAATAAATTTGTTCGGATTTATTCGGATCCGAATAAATTCGTTTCGGATTTATTCGGATTCGGCTGAATTCGGTTCTATTCCGTTCCGAAATTCGGTATGTTTTTAGTACACTAACACCCATAAACTACCTATGAACCACTAAACCGAGGCCCCCCCACATCGCAAACCCTATAATAACATTATTTAACCCCTAATCTGCCGATCGGATATCGCCGCCGCCTACATTATAGCTATTAACCCCTAATCTGCTGTCCCTAACACCGCCGACCCCTACATTATAGTTATTAACCCCTAATCTGCCTCCCCCAACGTCGCCGCAATCTAACTACAAGTATTAACCCCTAATCTGCCGACCCGATATCGCCGCCGCCTACATTATAGCTATTAACCCCTAATCTGCTGTCCCTAACACCGCCGACCCCTACATTATAGTTATTAACCCCTAATCTGCCCCCCCAATGTCGCCGCAATCTAACTACAAGTAATAACCCCTAATCTGCCGACCCGATATCGCCGCCCGCCTACATTATAGCTATTAACCCCTAATCTGCTGTCCCTAACACCGCCGACCCCTACATTATAGTTATTAACCCCTAATCTGCCTCCCCCAACGTCGCCGCAATCTAACTACAAGTATTAACCCCTAATCTGCCGACCCGATATCGCCGCCTACATTATAACTATTAACCCCTAATCTGCTGTCCCTAACACCGCCGACCCCTACATTATAGTTATTAACCCCTAATCTGCCCCCCCCCAACGTCGCCGCAATCTAACTACAAGTATTAACCCCTAATCTGCCGACCGCAAATCGCCGCCACTATAATAAATGTATTAACCCCTAAACCGCCGCACTCCCGCCTCGCAAACACTATAATATATTTTATTAACCCCTAATCTGCCCTCCCTAACATCGCCGCCACCTACCTACAATTATTAACCCCTAATCTCCCGCCCCCATCGTCGCCGCTACTATAATAAGGTTATTAACCCCTAAACCTAAATCTAACCCTAACACTAACACCCCCCTAACTTAAATATAATTTAAATAAAACGAAATAAATTTACTATAGTTAAATAAATGAATCCTATTTAAAACTAAAGACTTACCTGTAAAATAAACCCTAAGATAGCTGCAATATAACTAATAGTTACATTGTAGCTATTTTAGCATTTATTTTTATTTTACAGGCAACTTTGTATTTATTTTAACTAGGTACAATAGTTATTAAATAGTTAATAACTATTTAATAACTACCTAGCTAAAATAAATACAAATTTACCTGTAAAATAAATCCTAACCTAAGTTACACTAACACCTAACACTACACTATCATTAAATTAACTAAATAAATGAATCCTATTTAAAACAAAATACTTACCTGTAAAATAAACCCTAATATAGCTGCAATATAACTAATAGTTACATTGTAGCTATTTTAGCATTTATATTTATTTTACAGGCAACTTTGTATTTATTTTAACTAGGTACAATAGCTATTAAATAGATATTGACTATTTAATAGCTACCTAGTTAAAATAATTACAAAATTACCTGTAAAATAAATCCTAACCTAAGTTACAATTAAACCTAACACTACACTGTCATTAAATAAATTAACTACAAGTACCTACAATTATCTACAATTAAATAAACTAAAGTACAAAACCCCCCACTAAATTACAAAAAAAAACAAACACTAAATTACAAAAAATAAAAAAATATTACAAGAATTTTAAACTAATTACACCTAATCTAAGCCCCCTAATAAAATAACAAAGCCCCCCAAAATAAAAAAAAATGCCCTACCCTATACTAAATTACAAAAGTTAACAGCTCTATTACCTTACCAGCCCTGAACAGGGCCCTTTGCGGGGCATGCCCCAAAGAAAACAGCTCTTTTGCCTGTAAAAAAAAAACACAATCCCCCCCCCACATTACAACCCACCACCCACATACCCCTACTCTAACCCAAACCCCCCTTAAATAAACCTAACACTACCCCCCTGAAGATCTCCCTACCTTGAGTCGTGTTCACCCAGCCGGGCCGAAGTCTTCATCCGATGGGGCAGAAGAGGACATCCAGACCGGCAGAAGTCTTCATCCAAGCGGGGCAAGAAGAGGTCTTCCATCCATCATACAAGTACCAAAATACAAACAAACACTAAATTACAAAAAATAATAAAATATTAAAATAATTTTAAACTAATTACACCTAATCTAAGCCCCCTACTAGCTATTAATATAGCTTCAATATAACTAATAGTTACATTGTAGCTATTTTAGGATTTATATTTATTTTACAGGCAACTTTGTATTTATTTTAACTAGGTACAATAGCTATTAAATAGTTAATAACTATTTAATAACTACCTACCTAAAATAAATACAAATTTACCTGTAAAATAAATCATAACCTAAGTTACAATTACACCTAACACTACACTATCATTAAATTAACTAAATAAATGAATCCTATATAAAACTAAAGACTTCCTGTAAAATAAACCCTAATATAGCTGCAATATAACTAATAGTTACATTGTAGCTATTTTAGCATTTATATTTATTGTACAGGCAACTTTGTATTTATTTTAACTAGGTACAATAGCTATTAAATAGATATTTACTGTTTAATAGCTACCTAGTTAAAATAATTACAAAATTACCTGTAAAATAAATCCTAACCTAAGTTACAATTAAACCTAACACTACACTATCATTAAATAAATTAACTACAAGTACCTACAATTAAATACAATTAAAAAACTAAACTAAAGTACAAAACCCCCCCCCACTAAATTACAAAAAATAAAAAAATATTACAAGAATTTTAAACTAATTACACCTAATCTAAGCCCCCTAATAAAATAACAAAGCCCCCCAAAATAAAAAAAAAATGCCCTACCCTATACTAAATTACAAAAGTTAACAGCTCTATTACCTTACCAGCCCTGAACAGGGCCTTTTGCGGGGCATGCCCCAAAGAAAACAGCTCTTTTGCCTGTAAAAAAAAACACAATACCCCCCCCCCCCCACATTACAAACCCACCACCCACATACCCCTACTCTAACCCAAACCCCCCTTAAATAAACCTAACACTACCCCCCTGAAGATCTCCCTACCTTGAGTCGTGTTCACCCAGCCGGGCCGAAGTCTTCATCCGATGGGGCAGAAGAGGACATCCAGACCGGCAGAAGTCTTCATCCAAGCGGGGCAAGAAGAGGTCTTCCATCCATCAGAAAAGTACAAAAAAAACAAACAAACACTAAATTAGCAAAAATAATAAAATATTACAATAATTTTAAACTAATTACACCTAATCTAAGCCCCCTACTAGCTGTTAACATAGCTTCAATATAACTAATAGTTACATTGTAGCTATTTTAGGATTTATATTTATTTTACAGGCAACTTTGTATTTATTTTAACTAGGTACAATAGCTATTAAATAGTTAATAACTACCTAGCTAAAATAAATACAAATTTACCTGTAAAATAAACCCTAACCTAAGTTACAATTACACCTAACACTACACTGTCATTAAATTAACTAAATAAATTAATCCTATATAAAACTAAATACTTACCTGTAAAATAAACCCTAATATAGCTACAATATAACTAATAGTTACATTGTAGCTATTTTAGCATTTATATTTATTTTACAGGCAACTTTGTATTTATTTTAACTAGGTACAATAGCTATTAAATAGATATTAACTGTTTAATAGCTACCTAGTTAAAATAATTACAAAATTACCTGTAAAATAAATCCTAACCTAAGTTACTATTAAACCTAACACTACACTATCATTAAATAAATTAACTACAAGTACCTACAATTAAATACAATGAAATAAACTAAACTAAAGTACAAAAAAAACAAACACTAAATTACAAAAAATAAAAAAATTACAAGAATTTTAAACTAATTACACCTAATCTAAGCCCCCTAATAAAATAACAAAGCCCCCCAAAATAAAAAATGCCCTACCCTATACTAAATTACAAAAGTAATCAGCTCTATTACCTTACCAGCCCTTAAAAGGGCCTTTTGCGGGGGCATGCCCCAAAGAAAACAGCTCTTTTGCCTGTAAAAAAAAACACAATACCCCCCCCCACATTACAACCCACCACCCACATACCCCTACTCTAACCCAAACCCCCCTTAAATAAACCTAACACTACCCCCCTGAAGATCTCTCTACCGTGTCTTCACCCAGCGGGCCGAAGTCTTCATCCGATCGGGCAGAAGAGGACATCCAGACCGGCAGAAGTCTTCATCCAAGCGGGGCAAGAAGAGGTCTTCCATCCATCAGAAGTCTTGATCCAGGCGGCATCTTCTCTGTTCATCCATCCGGAGCGGAGCGGCAGCATCCTGAAGACATCCCACGCAGAGCATCCTCTTCTTTCTTGATCCGACGACTAGGTGACTGTACCTTTAAGTGACGTCATCCAAGATGGCGTCCCTTGAATTCCGATTGGCTGATAGGATTCTATCAGCCAATCGGAATTAAGGTAGGAAAAATCTGATTGGCTGATTCAATCAGCCAATCAGATTCAAGTTCAATCCGATTGGCTGATCCAATCAGCCAATCAGATTGAGCTCGCATTCTATTGGCTGATCGGAACAGCCAATAGAATGCGAGGTCAATCTGATTGGCTGATTCCATCAGCCAATCGGATTGAACTTGAATCTGATTGGCTGATTAAATCAGCCAATCAGATTTTTCCTACCTTAATTCCGATTGGCTGATAGAATCCTATCAGCCAATCGGAATTCAAGGGACGCCATCTTGGATGACGTCACTTAAAGGTACAGTCACCTAGTCGTCGGATCAAGAAAGAAGAGGATGCTCTGCGTGGGATGTCTTCAGGATGCTGCCAGCTCCGCTCCGGATGGATGAACAGAGAAGATGCCGCCTGGATCAAGACTTCTGATGGATGGAAGACCTCTTCTTGCCCCGCTTGGATGAAGACTTCTGCCGGTCTGGATGTCCTCTTCTGCCCGATCGGATGAAGACTTCGGCCCGCTGGGTGAAGATACGGTAGAGAGATCTTCAGGGGGGTAGTGTTAGGTTTATTTAAGGGGGGTTTGGGTTAGAGTAGGGGTATGTGGGTGGTGGGTTGTAATGTGGGGGGGGGGGTATTGTGTTTTTTTTTTACAGGCAAAAGAGCTGTTTTCTTTGGGGCATGCCCCGCAAAAGGCCCTGTTCAGGGCTGGTAAGGTAATAGAGCTGATTACTTTTGTAATTTAGTATAGGGTAGGGCATTTTTTTATTTTGGGGGGCTTTGTTATTTTATTAGGGGGCTTAGATTAGGTGTAATTAGTTTAAAATTCTTGTAATTTTTTTTATTTTTTGTAATTTAGTGTTTGTTTTTTTTGTACTTTAGTTTAGTTTATTTCATTGTATTTAATTGTAGGTACTTGTAGTTAATTTATTTAATGATAGTGTAGTGTTAGGTTTAATAGTAATTTAGGTTAGGATTTATTTTACAGGTAATTTTGTAATTATTTTAACTAGGTAGCTATTAATTAGTCAATAACTATTTAATAGCTATTGTACCTAGTTAAAATAAATACAAAGTTGCCTGTAAAATAAATATAAATGCTAAAAATAGCTACAATGTAACTATTAGTTATATTGTAGCTATATTAGGGTTTATTTTACAGGTAAGTATTTAGTTTTATATAGGATTAATTTATTTAGTTAATTTAATGACAGTGTAGTGTTAGGTGTAATTGTAACTTAGGTTAGGGTTTATTTTACAGGTAAATTTGTATTTATTTTAGCTAGGTAGTTATTAACTATTTAATAGCTATTGTACCTAGTTAAAATAAATACAAAGTTGCCTGTAAAATAAATATAAATCCTAAAATAGCTACAATGTAACTATTAGTTATATTGTAGCTATATTAAGAGCTAGTAGGGGGCTTAGATTAGGTGTAATTAGTTTAAAATTATTGTAATATTTTATTATTTTTGCTAATTTAGTGTTTGTTTGTTTTTTTGTACTTTTCTGATGGATGGAAGACCTCTTCTTGCCCCGCTTGGATGAAGACTTCTGCCGGTCTGGATGTCCTCTTCTGCCCCCATCGGATGAAGACTTCGGCCCGGCTGGGTGAACACGACTCAAGGTAGGGAGATCTTCAGGGGGGTAGTGTTAGGTTTATTTAAGGGGGGTTTGGGTTAGAGTAGGGGTATGTGGGTGGTGGGTTGTAATGTGGGGGGGGGATTGTGTTTTTTTTTTACAGGCAAAAGAGCTGTTTTCTTTGGGGCATGCCCCGCAAAGGGCCCTGTTCAGGGCTGGTAAGGTAATAGAGCTGTTAACTTTTGTAATTTAGTATAGGTTAGGGCATTTTTTTTATTTTGGGGGGCTTTGTTATTTTATTAGGGGGGCTTAGATTAGGTGTAATTAGTTTAAAATTCTTGTAATATTTTTTTTATTTTTTGTAATTTAGTGGGCGGGGGTTTGTACTTTAGTTTAGTTTTTTTAATTGTATTTAATTGTAGGTACTTGTAGTTAATTTATTTAATGATAGTGTAGTGTTAGGTTTAATTGTAACTTAGGTTAGGATTTATTTTACAGGTAATTTTGTAATTATTTTAACTAGGTAGCTATTAAATAGTCAGTATCTATTTAATAGCTATTGAACCTAGTTAAAATGAATACAAAGTTGCCTGTACAATAAATATAAATGCTAAAAATAGCTACAATGTAACTATTAGTTATATTGCAGCTATATTAGGGTTTATTTTACAGGTAAGTCTTTAGTTTTATATAGGATTCATTTATTTAGTTAATTTAATGATAGTGTAGTGTTAGGTGTAATTGTAACTTAGGTTATGATTTATTTACAGGTAAATTTGTATTTATTTTAGCTAGGTAGTTATTAAATAGTTATTAACTATTTAATAACTATTGTACCTAGTTAAAATAAATACAAAGTTGCCTGTAAAATACATATAAATCCTAAAATAGCTACAATGTAACTATTAGTTATATTGAAGCTATATTAATAGCTAGTAGGGGGCTTAGATTAGGTGTAATTAGTTTAAAATTATTGTAATATTTTATTATTTTTGGTAATTTAGTGTTTGTTTGTATTTTGGTACTTGTATGATGGATGGAAGACCTCTTCTTGCCCCGCTTGGATGAAGACTTCTGCCGGTCTGGATGTCCTCTTCTGCCCCATCGGATGAAGGACTTCGGCCCGGCTGGGTGAACACGACTCAAGGTAGGGAGATCTTCAGGGGGGTAGTGTTAGGTTTATTTAAGGGGGGTTTGGGTTAGAGTAGGGGTATGTGGGTGGTGGGTTGTAATGTGGGGGGGGGATTGTGTTTTTTTTTTACAGGCAAAAGAGCTGTTTTCTTTGGGGCATGCCCCGCAAAGGGCCCTGTTCAGGGCTGGTAAGGTAATAGAGCTGTTAACTTTTGTAATTTAGTATAGGGTAGGGCATTTTTTTTTATTTTGGGGGGCTTTGTTATTTTATTAGGGGGCTTAGATTAGGTGTAATTAGTTTAAAATTCTTGGAAATTTTTTTATTTTTTGTAATTTAGTGTTTGTTTTTTTTGTAATTTAGTGGGGGGGGTTTGTACTTTAGTTTATTTAATTGTAGATAATTGTAGGTACTTGTAGTTAATTTATTTAATGACAGTGTAGTGTTAGGTTTAATTGTAACTTAGGTTAGGATTTATTTTACAGGTAATTTTGTAATTATTTTAACTAGGTAGCTATTAATTAGTCAATAACTATTTAATAGCTTTTGTACCTAGTTAAAATAAATACAAAGTTGCCTGTAAAATAAATATAAATGCTAAAATAGCTACAATGTAACTATTAGTTATATTGCAGCTATATTAGGGTTTATTTACAGGTAAGTATTTTGTTTTAAATATGATTCATTTATTTAGTTAATTTAATGATAGTGTAGTGTTAGGTGTTAGTGTAACTTAGGTTAGGATTTATTTTACAGGTAAATTTGTATTTATTTTAGCTAGGTAGTTATTAAATAGTTATTAACTATTTAATAACTATTGTACCTAGTTAAAATAAATACAAAGTTGCCTGTAAAATAAAATAAATGCTAAAATAGCTACAATGTAACTATTAGTTATATTGCAGCTATCTTAGGGTTTATTTTACAGGTAAGTCTTTAGTTTTAAATAGGATTCATTTATTTAACTATAGTAAACTTATTCGTTTATTTAAATTATATTTAAGTTAGGGGGTGTTAGTGTTAGGGTTAGATTTAGGTTTAGGGGTTAATAACCTTATTATAGTAGCGGCGACGATGGGGGCGGGAGATTAGGGTTAATAATTGTAGGTAGGTGGCGGCGATGTTAGGGAGGGCAGATTAGGGGTTAATAAAATGTATTATAGTGTTTGCGAGGCGGGAGTGCGGCGGTTTAGGGTTAATACATTTATTATATAGTGCGGCGATTTGCGGTCGGCAGATAGGGGTTAATACTTGTAGTTAGATTGTGGCGGACGTTGGGGGGGAGGCAAATTAGGGGTTAATAACTATAATGTAGGGGTCGGCGGTGTTAGGGACAGCAGATTAGGGTTAATAGTTATAATGTAGGCGGCGGCGATATCGGGTCGGCAGATTAGGGGTTAAATACTTGTTAGTTAGATTGCGGCGACATTGGGGGGGGCAGATTAGGGGTTAATAACTATAATGTAGGGGTCGGCGGTGTTTAGGGACAGCAGATTGGGGGTTAATAGCTATAATGTAGGCGGCGGCGAGATCGGGTCGGCAGATTAGGGGTTAATACTTGTAGTTAGATTGCGGCGACGGTGGGGGGGGCAGATTAGGGGTTAATAACTATAATGTAGGGGTCGGCGGTGTTAGGGACAGCAGATTAGGGGTTTAATAGCTATAATGTAGGCGGCGGCGATATCGGGTCGGCAGATTCGGGGTTAATACTTGTAGTTAGATTGCGGCGCCGTTGGGGGGGGCAGATTAGGGGTTAATAACTATAATGTAGGGGTCTGCGGCTGTTAGGGACAGCAGATTAGGGGTTAATAGTTATAATGTAGGCGGCGGCGATATCGGGTCGGCAGATTAGGGGTAATACTTGTAGTTAGATTGCGGGCGACATTGGGGGGGGGGCAGATTTGGGGGTTAATAACTATAATGTAGGGGTCGGCGGTGTTAGGGACAGCAGATTAGGGGTTAATAGCTATAATGTAGGCGGCGGCGATATCGGGTCGGCAGATTAGGGGTTAATAAGTGTAAGATTAGGGGTGTTTAGAGACTCGGGGTACATGTTAGGGTGTTAGGTGCAGACTTAGTGTTTCCCATAGGAAACAATGGGGCTGCGGTGTTAGTTTTTTTTCAGCCGAAACTCCATTGTTTCCCTATGGGGGACATGCCAAATCTTAACGAGCTAATTCGGATTTATTCGGGAGATACGGCAGCTATTTCGGATTCATTCGGTAGATTCGGAAGTATTTTAATTCGGAAATCCGAATCGATCCGAATCTCCGAATTTACCGAATTTCCGAATTAATCCGAAACGAACCGCACATGTCTACTATCCAATTCCTTCTAGATTTTCCATCTGTGTTCCTGGCATACACACTCTGGAGGAGCGGCCTATATTCCATCTTCTCTCTGGATTTTTGCCCACCCACGCACCATCTGGGCCCATATCTTTGGACTCTGCTGGACTTGATAAGTCACCTCATTGTTTGGACTTATATCCACTTTCTTATATATACATATTATTTGATTTCGTGTTATTCCATATTATTAATATTCTTCCTTTTTATATTTCTTTATCTTTTTATATCTTTATTGTTAAATGGGTTTTTAGTAGTTTTATATTTATCAATTACATTTATTAGAAGTTAGGATTTTGTATAATTACTATCTATTGTTGATAGATTCATCCCCCATTAATATTCTACCACTATCTTGAAGGGATTATTTATCCCAAGTTAAATAATACCATTTATCTGAATTTATTTTTTGCTATTATAGTCCTAGGCGCCTCTTATTAGTGCCCTGGTGACTTCTGTGTCCCCATTGGCACTAAACTTTTCTTTTAATATTTTTCTTATGTTTTGTAAATATTTTTTTATTTTTTGTAACTTAGTTCTTTTTATTTTTTGTACTTTAGTTAGTTTATTTCATTGTAGTTATTTGTAGGAATTTGTATTTAAATTTATTTATTGATATGTAGTCTTAGGTTTCATTGTAGGTAATTGTAGGTATTTTATTTAATTAATTTAATGATAGTATAGTGTTAGGTTTAATTGTAACTTAGGTTAGGATTTATTTTACAGGTAATTTTGTAATTATTTTAACTAGGTAACTATTAAATAGTTATTAACTATTTAATAGCTATTGTACATGGTTTAAAATAATTACAAAGTTGCCTGTAAAATAAATATAAATCCTAAAATAGCTATAATATAATTATAATTTATATTGTATGCCTATATTAGGATTTATTTTACAGGTAAGTATTTAGCTTTAAATAGGAATAATTTATTTAATAGAGATAATTAATTTCGTTAGATGTAAATTATATTTAACTTAGGGGGGTGTGTTAGTGTTAGGGTTAGACCTTAGCTTTAGGGGTTAATACATTTATTAGAATAGCGATGAGCTCCAGTCGGCAGATTAGGGGTTAATAATTGAAAGTTAAGGTGTCGGGCGATGTTAGGGAGGGCAGATTAGGGGTTAATACTATTTATTATAGGGTTAGTGAGGCGGATTAGGGTTAATAACTTTATTATAGTAGCGCTCAGTTCCGCTCGGCAGATTAGGGCTTATAAATGTAGGCAGATGTAGGCGACGTTGTGGGGGGCAGAATAGGGGGTAATAAATATAATATAGGGGTCGGCGATGTGTAGGGCAGCAGATTAGGGGTACATAGGGATAATGTAAGTAGCGGCGGTTTACGGAGCGGCAGATTAGGGTTAATAATAATATGCAGGGGTCAGCGATAGCGGGGGGGGCGGCAGATTAGGGGTTAATAAGTGTAAGGTTAGGGGTGTTTAGACTCGGGGTACATTTAGAGTGTTAGGTGCAGACGTAGGAATTGTTTCCGCATAGCAACAATGGGGGCTGCGTTTAGGAGCTGAACGCAGCTTTTTTGCAGGTGTTAGGTTTTTTTTCAGCTCAAACAGCCCCATTGTTTTCTATGGGGAATCGTGCACAAGCCGTTTTTGAGGCTGGCCGCTTGTGTAAGCAACCTCTGGTATCGAGAGTTGAAGCTGCGTTAAATATGCTCTACGCTCCTTTTTGGAGCCTAACGCAGCCTTTATGTGGTCTCTCAATACCAGAGTTATTTTTATGGGTGCGGCCAGAAAAAAGCCGGCGTTAGCTTTTCTGTTCGTTACGACAAAACTCCAAATCTAGCCGTTAGTGATTAGTTATTTGCGTTGTGGGTTTGGCAGTTTTAGGGGTTAATAGATTTATTAGGTTAATTGCGATGTGGTTAATGGTGGATTAGAGGTTAATAGTTTAAATAGATAGTTTGCATTGTGGGGGCAGTTGGCGGATTAGGGGTTTAATAGATTTAATAGATAGTTTGCGTTGTGGGGCATGACAATTTAGTGGTTAGATACATTTATTATAAGATGTGATGTGGAGGGTGGCAGATAGTGGGGTTTTGAAGTGTCGGGTTTAGATTTTAATGGGAAAAAGGTCTCAAAGAGCACCTTTTCCTGTTTTATACCTAGCTGAGTTGGGTTGTAATTTTTGTTAGTGAATCAGCAGCCTCCGACATTGTATTTACGGTTTGAATGGGTATAATTTAAAGAGTAGTGGTTTCCTATACTTGGTATGGGACACGATAATGTTTTCAGCCAGCTGGAGTCCGGTTGCCGAAATTGGTTATAAGGGACTGTTGGAAGCAGTCGATAAACGATATTGCCTTCCGACAGCATGTTTATCGGTTTGCGACGTGAACGCAAACTGAATTACGGGCTCAATGGAAACGAGCCCTTAGTAAGCTGGAGACTTTGAAGCCCAGCCTGCTCTATATGCACTTTTTCACAGTGCAATCTTACATGAGAGTACCCTATAGTGACAATTATTTTTAACCCCTTAATGACCACAGCACTTTTCCTTTTTCTGTCCGTTTGGGACCAAGGCTATTTTTTACATTTTTGCGGTGTTTGTGTTTAGCCTGTAATTTTCTTCTTACTCTTTTACTGTACCCACACTTATTATATGCCGTTTTTCTCGCCACTAAATGGACTTTCTAAAGATACCTTGATTTCATCATATCTTATAATTTACTATAAAAAAAAATATAAAATATGAGGAAAAATTGAAAAAACACACTTTTTCTAACTTTGACCCCCAAAATCTGTTACATATCTAAAACCACCAAAAAACACCCATGCTAAATAGTTTCAAAATTTTGTCCTGAGTTTAGAAATACCCAATGTTTACATGTTCTTTGCTTTTGTTTGCAAGTTATAGGGCCATAAATACAAGTAGCACTTTGCTATTTCCAAACCACTTTTTCCAAAATTAGCGCTAGTTACATTAGAACACTAATATCTTTCAGGAATCCCTGAATATCCCTTGACATGTATATATTTTTTTTTTAGTAGACATCCAAAGTATTGATCTAGGACAATTTTGGTATATTTCATACCACCATTTCACCGCCAAATGCGATCAAATACAAAAAATCGTTCACTTTTTCACAAATTTTTTCACAAACTTTTGGTTTCTCACTGAAATTATTTACAAACAACTTGTGCAATTATGGCATAAAATGGTTGTAAATTCTTCTCTGGGATCCCCTTTGTTCAGAAATAGCACACATATATGGCTTTGGCGTTGCTTTTTTGGTAATTAGAAGGCCGCTAAATGCCACTGCGCACCACAAGTGTATATGCCCAGCAGTTAAGGGGTTAATTAGGGAGCTTTTAGGGAGCTTGTAGGGTTAATTTTAGCTTTAGTGTAGTATAGTAGACAACCCCAAGTATTGATCTAGGCACATTTTGGTATATTTCATGCCACCATTTCACCGCAAATGCGATCAAATTGAAAAAAAAGTTAAATTTTTTCACAATTTTAGGTTTCTCACTGAAATAATTTACAAACAGCTTGTGCAAATTATGGCACAAATGGTTGTAAATACTTGTCTGGGATCCCCTTTGTTCAGAAATAGCAGACATATATGACTTTTGGCGTTGCTTTCTGGTAATTAGAAGGCCGCTAAATCTGCTGCGCCTCACACGTGTATTATGGCTAGCAGTGAAGGGGTTAATTAGGGAGTTTGTAGGGAGCTTGCAGGGTTAATTTTAGCTTTAGTGTAGAGATCAGCCTCCCCCCTGACACATCCCACCCCCTGGTCCCTCCCCAAACCAGCTCCCTTCCCTCCCCCACCCCACAATTGTCCCCGCCACTTAAGTACTGGCAGAAAGTCTGCCAGTACTAAAATAAAGGGTTTTTAAAAAAAAAATTAAAAAATTTTAAGCATATTTACATATGCTAGGGTGTAGGATCCCCCCCTTAGCCCCCAAACCTCCCTGATCCCCCCCCAAAACCGCTCTCTAACCCTCCCCTCTGCCTCATTGGGGGCCATCTTGGGTACTGGCAGCTGTCTGCCAGTACCCAGTTTGCAAAAAAAAGTGCTTTTTTTTATTTTTGTTTGGCTTTTTTCTGTAGTGTAGCTTCCCCCCCCCACACAGACAAACCACCACCACCACCTTGCTGATCTTTTTTTTTTTTTTTTAAATATTTAGACATTTATACATTTTTTATTAATACATTTTCTGTAGTGTAGCGGTTCCCACCCCGCTCCCTCCCCAGTGCACGCGCCCGCCCTCCCGTGCACGCTGCGCGCGTCCGTGCGCGGCCCCCGCTCATCCCCGCCCACGATCCCGCCCCCCCTGCACATAACCAGGGCCATCGATGGCGCCACCCGCCTCCCGGTCCGGCTCCCACCCACCAACGCAGGGAGCCACCGATCTCCTGTGCAGAGAGGGCCACAGAGTGGCTCTCTCTGCACCGGATGGCTACCAAAGGTTATTGCAGGATGCCTCCATATCGAGGCATCACTGCAATAACCGGAAAGCAGCTGGAAGCGAGCAGGATCGCTTCCAGCTGCTTTCCACACCGAGGGACGTGCAGGGTATGTTCTCAGGCATTAACTGCCTTTTTTTTTGAGGACGTACCCTGCACTGTCCTCGGTTGTTAAGGGGTTAATTATCTCCATCTTTGGTATTTCTGCCACTATTGGGTGCTTTTTTCTTTTGTTCTCCACTATTGAAAGGACAGAAACATCATATTACCCAGAGCCAAAAACTCTCACAAGTTCCTGGGAGACAGGCCTTATACAAGTCAGCTGGAGACTTAGACACTCAGCCTGCGCTAATTACACTATATTACAGCGCAGTTCTCTATGTGCGTACCCATTTTATTTGGTTATTAACCCTTGACAAACCAAGATTTCTGCACCATGCAACGCTCTTCTTTTTCTTTTCATTTATAGCTTGTAGAAGTGACTCCTAGTCCTGCTGCTGTATTCTGTTTATTTCTTGCATCTCTGCTTATAGATGCCTCATTGAACTAGTGCTGAGAAGGAGGAGGTTATTAAAGTGGAATTAAACACAAATACATTTTATAAGCATAGTATTGAGGTTATTCCCCGCTTTACTCTTGTCATGAGTGCAGCCATGTTAAAATCTATTTTTCCCAGTTCTGACCTTTTGCACATGAACAGCAACTCTCTTTCAGATACCTGCCAGTGTAACCTAGTTTCCCTAATGCAGCCACCCATAATTAGAGGGGTTGCATGAAATGTGTTTAAGTGTTTAATTGTCCCTAGAAGTGCTGTGCTTGGCGGGGCAGGCAAAAATTGCAACAACACCCGGCCTGTAATGGTTATTAGTGAATGCCTTAGTCACGCACAGATCATTGTTGAGACAGATGGGACCGATTTACTATGCCCCCATATGGGGCCAACTTGCCCTTTTTCCGCGCGAGCCCTTATGGCACACTGGAAACAGGAGTTATGAAGCAGCGGTCTATAAGACCGCTGCTCCTTAACTGGATCCGCGCCTCTGAACGGCGTACAGCAATTAACCATATCAAATATGATCGAGTTGATTGACATCCCTGCTAGCAACTGATTGGTCGCAAATCTGCAGGGGACAGCATTGCACAAGCAGTTCACTAGAACTGCCTTGTGCAATGCTGAATGCACAACAGCGTATGCTGTTCGCATTCAGCAATGTCTGACGGACATGATACGCTGCAGCATATCATGTCCGCCAGACATTAACTAAATCAGCCCCAGAGAGTGCAAGGCCCTTTGTTTATAGTGAGACTTTAGGCAACTGCCCTATTTAGCCTAATTGCTAGGCCGCCTCTGTTGTTTAAAATTTCATGGCAAATTTTCCACCAATGTGATGAAAGGAAACCAGCAACCTTGCAGAGACAGAGTCTTCTGAGCTACCATGATGCCCTAATAATTCATTTTGTAAACATTAAGGACTAGATTACAATTGAAGAATTTTTATGCATTTTCGCTATAGCGAAAAACTCTGCCAGAATTAAGCTTTTTCCACTAGTCTGGTTGCGCTGGTAATACAAGATTAAAATAAAATGTTTTTCTCTAACGGTAACCCGACCTAGCGCAAAAAATCAGAACTTAGAATATCACATGCACGTTCACATATTCCCCCCATAGAAGTCAATGGAGGAAAAAATAGGAAAATCCCCCACTTTTACACAAACCCCATAACATATTCTCAATTGCGCTAATCCGACATGGAAAATATAAATATTTCATATTCCAGTGTTCTTAACATAACTGAATGTGTTCTATTCTATTCATAATTAAAATATTTCCACATATATTCGGATATATCATCTGGATATATCTGGATATGGATTAGTTTACAAGTGGGCATGTACAGTGGCGTCACTAGGGTTGGTGTCACCCGGTGCGGATAAGTCATGGTAGTCACCCCCCCCCAGAAAGCAGACACACACAAAAAACACAGGCAAAACACACATACAAAGACTCAGACACACTTAAAAAACATACTCAGGTGCACACACAAACACTCGGAAACCACACTCAGACCACACACACAAAAACACACACACAAAAACACTGAGACCACACACACACACAAAAACTCAGACACGCACACACAAAAGCTCAAACACGCACACACAAAATAGTGTAAACTGCACTGCATTAATTATTAAGCTCATGCCTAGAGCTGCTCCCTGGCTCAGTAGCAACATCAAATGAAGATAAACAGAGCACTCTAAAATAAATCACTGAAGAAAAGGGTTTAGGCGCACACACATATGAAAATTCTGCTCTCTGACTCTGTTCCAAGTCTGTCAGTACACAGCCCTGAGCTGCATGTCACTGAGCAGTGAGCACAGATAGGCAGGCAGGTTTAGGCTAGCAGCGCAACCTTTGCAAGCCCACGGCACCACCCCACAACATTCATAGTGAAATTGGGCAGGGGAGGAGCAAAGTACAAACAAGCCAAAAGCAGCCAGGGAAAAACTATTTGTTGAAATTGCAGCACTGGCTCAAGGGGCAAAAAAATTGTGGCTGTGTCTACAACTTCCCAGTCCCACTAATGTTCACAAATACCAGCCTCTAATAAAATAATATATGCATCTCAACATTGTATTTCTTTGAATTTCAATAAAATTTGAAATGGAGGTGTCACCCAGGTGTGGCCCGCACCCCCCCTAGTGACGCCACTGGAAAGATAAACAGAGCACTCTAAAAATAAATCACTGAAGAAAAGGTTTAGGCGCGCCAAACTATGAAAATTCTGCTCTCTGACTCTGTTCCAAGTCTGTCAGTGCACAGCCCCCTGGGCCGCATGTCACTGAGCAGTGAGCACAGATAGGCAGGCAGGTTTAGGCTAAGCAGCACAACTTTGCAAGCCCCACGGCACACCCACAACATTCATAGTGAAATTGGGCAGGGGAGAAGCAAAGTACAAACAAGCAAAGCAGCCGGGAAAACTATTTGTTGAAATTGACAGCACTGGCTCAAGGGGCAAAAAAATGTGTGTCTACAACTTCCCCAGTCCCACTAATGTTCACAAATTCCAGCCTCTAATAAAATAATCTATGCATCTCAACATTGTATTTCTTTGAGGGTGTCACCCAGGTGCGGCCCGCACCCCCCGCACCCCCCTAGTGACGCCACTGGCGCTTTATTTTTCGTAAGCGAAAAATTTTTTTGCTATTCGGGTTGCGTTGGTATTACAAGTTCCCAAAAAAATTATTTTACACTAGCGGGAAACAAAATTGTGCTTAAAGTTGAACATCGCGATCGTGTTTTCTTTTGCAGCTTTTTTTTCTAACACCCAAGATCTCCTATCTTGGAGCCTTTATAACTTTTTGTGCAATATTATTTTTAAAATAATTTTTGAAGTGTTTTGTGCAACTTTTTAATTTTGGATTGAAGCGTAAATCAAGATTGCAATAAAACCGGAAGTGACGTCACTATCTCGCTATACCTGGTGACGTCACTTCCAATTTTAATATCGCTTCCTGTTTCATGGCAGTGTTAATTTCGTTGACTAAAACTAGACTAAAATGACTATAAAACTAAAGAAATTCTGATGACTAAAATACGACTAAAACTAAATGACATTTTAGTCAAAAGACTATGACTAAAACTAAATCAAAATGACATTTTAGTCAAAAGACTATGACTAAAACTAAATCAAAATTTGCTGACAAGAACATTTTATGCAAGTTGTTATAATCAATCCATATCCAATTACTGCTCTTTTGTAAAATTTTAAAAACTTAATTTTTATTCAATTTTAAGATAAATAAAGACATGTTATATACCACAACAGTTAAATCTGTATTGAATGCTCAAACCTTAATACCATAAATATAAACAGGTTAATAAACCTTTGCTCCAGGAGTATATAATGAGTCTGGAAGTTCTAGAACAGTGCGTTCCTACAAATAATGAAATCAACATTTATTGAAAATTAAATATTTGCTAAATATTTTATAAATATGTATATCATATTTTGATTATATCCATTTGTTTGTGGTGGTATCACTAGCTTCTGCACTCTTCCAGCGCTATTCTCTATTCCTTTCTCTCTCTCTCTCTCTCTCTCTCTCTCTCTCTCTCTCTCTCTCTCTCTCTCTCTCTCTCTATATATATATATATATATATTATATATATATATATATATATATATATATATAAAAGTTCAAAATCTGAGGACGGGGCTAAACCCACCTCGAAACGTCACTAAACTAATATATTAAAGTATTTGATATTAAGACCCCGGCGAGTGCGCTCCTATTTTGAACTTTTTGCATAACCCCTTGATTGCACCCCCGGGCGTTTTACAATACAGAAAGTGAGTGCAGTGCCCCTACACACAAGTGATATATATATATATTTAGACATAGACATAGACATCTTTAGCAATGTATATGTATGTATCTCTATGTTAAAGCCCTTTGGCGCCTTTTTTTTTCCCTATCACCTGAGATCTCATATCTTTGAGCTCATAACTTTTGTGGTGCAATATTTTATAAAAATATTTTTTATTAGACAGTGTTATTATACGTTTAAGTGTTCTGTGTAATTTATTTATTTATGTGTTTTTGTGCAACTTTTTAGTTTCAGAAAACAGTTAACCACAGCTCTGAAATCATCGGTAATGATTCTAGAGTAAATCGCAATTGCGCTATTATCCTCAACTTGAAATATCAGCAGATTAAAAAGGAGCGCAAACAATCACGAAAACCCTCACAAAATTGTTTGTGCGACGCTTGTAATTTAGCCCTAAGTGGGAAAAAATAACAATATTGTATGACTGTGACAAATACTTCAATAATCTCTAGCAGTGAAAGGGTGTGAAATTCCTCCCTCTTATATATTTTACCTATGGGGAGGGAGTCATACCCTGATTCATTCATCTGTAGAGTTTTATTAGTCAGCTAAAGTCAGATTTGCTTTTTACTACATCTCCCGAAATACCTTGAGGCATTGTAGAGAGTTGATGACCTCTGGCAATAACTGGATAATAACCAAAGCCCTATGTTAGTCACACATGGTGTCAGGTTATTCACAAGATATCTCAAGTTCTGAAGTGTTAGAAAAGACTAACGCATCAATATACTAATTATGAGACGTGTTTCCCTCCCATACTTTGACCAGAAGATATTCCTAAGACCAGGAATTGCCTCTCTTAAAGGGATAGGAACGTCAAAATTAAACTTGCAAGAATCAGAGAGCATGCAATTTTAAGACACTTTTATTTTAAAATGTTCTTTGTTCTCTTAGTAGCCATTGTTGAAAATGAATACGCACATATCCTACACTAGTTGGAGCTAGCTGGTGATTGGTGCCTGCGTAATGTGACACTCTCTTGTGATTGGTTAACTATATGTGTTCAGCTAGCTGCCAGAAGTGCAATGCTGTTCCTTTAGCAAAGGATAACAAGTGAATAAGCAAAATTAAAGTACATTTGAAAGTTGTTTATAACTGTATGTTCTATCCGAATCATGAATTCATTTTTCGGGGTTTCCTGACCCTTTAAATAGTTATATAAATAATGAGATTACTGCAGTTTTAAAGGGACACTAAAGTCAGAATTCAACTTTTCAATTTATTTTCCATTATCAAATTATGCCCAGTCTTTTTATATATACACACTTTCTGGGGAGCAAGCTCCCTACTGAGCATGTGCACAAGCTCACAGGGTGTACGTATACTAGGCTTTGATTGGCTGATGTCTATCACATGATACAAGGAGCCGGAAAATGGTAGAAAAAATAAATTTGTTGGAAAAATAATCTACTGCTTATTTGAAATTCAGAGTAGGGGATTTCCCTTTTTATTATGACTTGTTAATTAAGCAACTCTACTGCATTGAGTGGGTCCTTTAAATTGTGCCACTGTCTTTTATATGCATGAGTTTTGATGGTACTAATTCCTACTGAACATGTGTGAGAGTTCACAATGCTTACATATTTGAGTCTGTGATTGGTTGCTGGCTTGTGACATGATACAGGAAGGTACATTGACATAAATTTGTTAAAACAATTCTACTGCTCAATTAAAAAAATCACTATATGTGCTACTGCATTTTTATTTTTATTAGGCACTTTCTCATTTTGCTATTCTACTGTATTTAATCGTCCTTTAATGAACAACCAATAAAAAATGTGAATTGTATATAATTATTAGCTTCTCACTCATTGCAGGATAATGTAAACTGCAGCAAGCATATTCATGCTGTGTGGACTTGTGTATAGGCATATAAAGGCCTGCTATGCATTCACATGTGTACATGCTGCTATACAGGGCAGAGGGAAGGTAATGTTTACAGTCACAAATAAATTAACTTGATAAAAAAAAAGGTTTGCCTTGGTTTATCTAACTGTGAAATATTGTCAATTTAGAGCCAGTTTAAATTAAAATGACCTAATGTGCTGTAGCGTTTACTTTCAACTTGTAATACGAAAGCAAGGTTAAAGGGGACACTGAACCCAAAAATGTTCTTCATGATTCAAGTAGAGAATACAATTATAAACAACATTCCAATTTACTTCTATTATCTAATTTGCTTCATTCTTTAGTTATCATTTCTTGAAGAAATTGCAATGCATATGGGTGAGCCAATCACACAAAGCATCTATGTGCAGCAACCAATCAGCAGCTACTGAGCCATCTAGATATGCTTTTCGGCAAAGTATATCAGAGAATGAAGCAAATTAGATAATAGAAGTACATTAGAAAGTTGTTTAAATTGCAATGCTCTGTCTAAATCATGAAATAAAAAAAATGGGATTCATGTCCCTTTAATGCTACGTTAGTGAGCTACTTGTAATCTGACCCTCAGTATCTACCACTAGAGAAAATAGCTTATTTTCCTGAAAAAATCTACATGGGCTGACCAATCCCATAATGCTTTATTGCTTTATTGGGCTGATCACAATCATTAACATTTGGAAATTCTGCCACCATCTTACCTCACTAATCAAAAATGACTGAAGTTTTTAAAAGAGATTATGAGGTATTAGAAGTGATTAAGGGGCATTAGGTATGAGTCTTAACTGTAGCTTCTAACAAAGGCAGAAAATGTTCTACAAAATGTGGTATTGTATTTTTTTTTGAGTCAAGTATATTGGCCAGTTGTAAAAACTGTTAACAAGATTGTGTACCAATAAAACAAGTATTAGACATACTAGACAAGGAATTACATGCTTATGTTGCACTGTTTTTTTTCAGGTTTTTTTTTGCAAGATGAGACTAGTATACAATGCTATTGAAAAGGGTACCGGACAGGCATTTAAGGCAATTCAAGAAAGTTAGAAGACAATGATATACATGAATTGTAATTTATCTTTTATAATTGTTTCTGTGATATATATAAATAAATATATATATATTACTGTATAGTATATATATATATAAATATATATATATATATATATATATATAATATATATATATATATATATATATACATACAGTATATATATATATATATGTTTGTTTCCTTAAAAATGACAAAGCTTGTGAAATTTTAGCACTTACGCTTAGAATCATAGAAGATTGTGAGATTAACCACGAGCCTTGGTATAAAAGATAGACCATGTACAATATTTACAATATTTAATGAGCATTGCTTCATCTATACTTCTCTGCAGATTCCTTAATGAGCATAATTGTGTAAAGGGCCCAAAAGAAAACAAATGAACAAGAACAACTTGCAAACACGAGAAACAAATTAAAATTGCACAGTTAATGTAAATGTTTCTAATTGCAAACTATATCCCACAGAATGCCTATCTCATGTCTGCAATCTACCTTACCAATAAAGACAAAAAAAACAACTTCCTATCGGCTAGATTACGAGTTTTGCGATATGAGTGAAAAAGCAGCGTTAAGGCTCTTTTTCACTACCGCTGGTATTACGAGTTTTGCAGGTTTAGCTGCACCGCACACTTTTTTAGCCGTAACGCAACGTAACTACCGCAGCTTTCAAAAAGTCCTTTTTCAATGGAACTCCCATAGCGCCAGTATTACAAGTTTGCCTGGGAGGCCAAAAAGTGAGCGGTACACCCTATACCGTGAAGATCCATACCGTAAACTGAAAGTCAGTAGTTATGGGTTTTACTCTACAGAGCTGTAGCATAAAACTAATAACTAAAGTGCTAAAAAGTACTCTAACACCCATAAACTACCTATTAACCCCTAAACCGAGGCCCTCCCGCATTGCAAACACTAAAATAAAATGATTAACCCCTAATCTGTCGCTCCGGACATTGCCGCCACTATAATAAACATATTAACCCCTAAGCCGCCGCACTCCCACATCGCAAACACTAGTTAAATATTATTAACCCCTAATCTGCTGTCCCTAACATCGCTGCAACCTACATTACAGTTATTAACCCCTAATCTGCTGCCCCAATGTCGCCACCACCTACTTACTCTTATTAACCCCTAATCTGCCGCCCCCCAATGTCTCCGCAAACTACATTACAGTTATTAACCCCTAATCTGCCGCCCCGGATATCGTCACCACCTACCTACACTTATTAACCCCTAATCTGCCACCGCAACTATACTAAAGTTATTAACCCCTAATCTGCCACCCAAAGGTCGCCAACACTATACTAAAGTTATTAACCCCTAAACCTAACCCTAAGTCTAACCCTAACACCACTAACTTTAATATAATTAAAATAAATCTAATTAAAAATTCCTATCATTAACTAAATAATTCCTATTTAAAACTAAATACTTACCTATAAAATAAACCCTAAGCTAGCTACAATACAACTAATAGTTACATTGTATCTATCTTAGGGTTTATTTTTATTTCACAGGCAAGTTTGTATTTATTTTAGCTAGGTAGTTAGTAAATAGTTAATAACTATTTACTAACTATTCTACCTAGTTAAAATAAATACAAACTTACCTGTGAAATAAAAATAAACCTAAGCTAGATACAATGTAACTATTAGTTATATTGTAGCTATCTTAGGTTTTATTTTATAGGTAAGTATTTAGTTTTAAATAGGAATTATTTAGTTATTAATAGTAGGTTTTATTTAGATTTATTTTAATTACATTAAAGTTAGGGGGTGTTATTGTTAGGGGTTAATATCTTTAGTATAGTGGCGGCGACATTGGGGGCGGCAGATTAGGGGTTAATAAGTGTAGGTAGGTGGCGGCAACATTGGGGGCGGCAGATTAGGGGTTAATAAGTGTAGGTAGGTGACAGCGATGTTAAGGGCGGCAGATTAGGGGTTATTAAGTGTAATGCACGTGGTGGCGGCGACGACATTGGGGGCAGCAGATTAGGGGTTAATAAGTGTAAGTAGGTTGCGGCTGTGACGGGGGCAGCAGATTAGGGGTTAATAAGTGTAATGTAGGTGTCGGCGCTGTCAGGGGCGGCAGATTAGAGGTGTTTAGACTCAGGGTTTATGTTAGGGTGTTAGGTGTAAACATAAATTTCCCCATAGGAATCAATGGGGCTGCGTTACTGAGCTTTACGCTGCTTTATTGCAGGTGTTAGGCTTTTTTTAGCTGGCTCTCCCCATTGATGTCTATGGGGAAATCGTGCACGAGCATGTAAAACCAGCTCACCGCAGCGTTGATAGTTATAATACGGCTAGATTACGAGTTTTGCGTTATGAGCGGTGCTAACTTGCAAGTTATTGTCACCACTCACATACCTACAGCGCTGGTATTACAGGTTTTCATAAACCCGGCGTTAGCAGGCAAGAAGTGAGCATAAACAAAATTGAGCTCCATACCGCACTCCAATACCAGAGCTGCGGTTTGCTGCGGTGAGCTGGTTTTACATGCTTGTGCACGATTTCCCCACAGACATCAATGGGGAGAGCCAGCTAAAAAAAAAGCACCTGCAATAAAGCAGCGTAAAGCTCCGTAACGCAGCCCCATTGATTCCTATGGGGAAACTAAATTTATGTTTACACCTAACACCCTAACATAAACTCCTAGTCTAAACACCTCTAACCTGCTGCCCCTGACAGCACCAACACCTACATTACACTTATTAACCCCTAATCTGCCGCCCCCGACACCTCTGCCACTACATTACACTTATTAACCCCTAATCTGCCACCCCCAATGTCGCCGCCACCTACATTACACTTATTAACCCCTAATCTGCCGCCCCTGACAGCACCAACACCTACATTACACTTATTAACCCCTAATCTGCCGCCCCCAACACCTCTGCCACTACATTACACTTATTAACCCCTAATCTGCCACCCCCAATGTCGCCACCACCTACATTACACTTATTAACCCCTAATCTGCCGCCCCTAACATCGCTGCCACCTACCTACACTTATTAACAACTAATCTTCTGCCCCCAACGTCGCCGCCACCTACCTACACTTATTAACCCCTAATCTGCCTCCCCCAATGTCGCCGCCACCTACTTACACTTATTAACCCCTAATCTGCTGCCCCCAATGTCGCCGCCACTATAAAAAAGTTATTGACCCCTAACCCTAACACCCCCTAACATTAATGTAATTAAAATAAATCTAAATAAAACCTTCTATTAATAACTAAATAATTCCTATTTAAAACTAAATACTTACCTATAAAATAAACCCTAAACTAGCTACAATATAACTAATAGTTACATTGTATCTAGCTTAGGTTTTAATTTTATTTCACAGGCAAGTTTGTATTTATTTTAACTAGGTAGAATAGTTAGTAAATTGTTATTAACTATTTACTAATTACCTAGCTAAAATAAATACAAATTTAACTGCAAAATAAAACCTAACCTGTCTTACACTAACACCTAACATTACACTACAATTAAATAAATTACATAAAATAAATACTAAATTACAAAAAAACACCACTAAATTACACAAAATAAAAAATAAATTATTAGATATTTAAACTAATTACACCTAATCTAATAGCCCTATCAAAATAAAAAAGCCCCCCCAAAATAAAAATAAAAATCCTAGCCTAAACTAAACTTTTACCAATAGCCCTTAAATAAGCCTTTTGTGGGGCATTGCCCCAAAGAAATCAGCTCTTTTACCTGTAGAAAAAAAATACACACCAGTCTGAGATGTGCATTGCACAGTGATGTGCATTGCTATAACATATGTTCACATTTTCAAAGTGAACATTTTATAAGTGATTCGCTAGCAATAGAATTATACAAGAACTGCACTCACTACTCAGCACAGTGCTGCTTATTAAGACAACATGCTGCCTATTGACATCTGCTGAAGACTACATCAAGCTAGCCCTATTCTCTCTCCTCTGCTTTCAGGTACGTGAATAGAGACCCTGTCAGTCTGCAACTATTCACTGCTCTCTGGTGTTTTTTACTCTCCTGTAACTCTCTTCTGGTACGTGAATAGAGACCCTGTCAATCTGCAAATATTCACTGCTCTCTGGTGTTTTTTTAACCTCCTGTAACTCTCTTCTGGTACTTGAATAGAGACCCTGTCAATCTGCAACTATTCCCAGCTCTCTGGTGTTTTTTTACTCTCCTGTAACTCTCTTCTGGTACGTGAATAGAGACCCTGTCAATCTGCAACTATTCACTGCTCTCTGGTGTTTTTTTACTCTCCTGTAACTCTCTTCTGGTATTTGAATAGAAACCCTGTCAATCTGCAACTATTCACTGCTCTCTGATGTTTTTTTACTCTCCTGTAACTCTCTTCTGGTACATGAATAGAGACCCTGTCAATCTGCAACTATTCACTGCTCTCTGGTGTTTTTTTACTCTCCTGTAACTCTCTTCTGGTACATGAATAGAGACCCTGTAAATCTGCAACTATTCACTGCTCTCTGGTGTTTTTTTTTACTCTCCTGTAACTCTCTTCTGGTACATGAATAGAGACCCTGTCAATCTGCAACTATTCACTGCTCTCTGGTGTTTTTTTACTCTCCTGTAACTCTCTTCTGGTACGTGAATAGAGACCCTGTCAATCTGCAACTATTCACTGCTCTCTGGTGTTTTTTTACTCTCCTGTAACTCTCTTCTGGTACGTGAATAGAGACCCTGTCAATCTGCAACTATTCACTGCTCTCTGGTGTTTTTTTACTCTCCTGTAACTCTCTTCTGGTACGTGAATAGAGACCCTGTCAATCTGCATACTATTCACTGCTCTCTGGTGTTTTTTACTCTCCTGTAACTCTCTTCTGGTACATGAATATTTACATAGAGCAAATGATTTTAGTTTGTTAATTTAGTCCTACATCTGTTGTACTGTTATCCAATGTGTTATTTCTAATGTTCATTTAATTGCCATGTGACGTTCAATCCTTATCAATACTTGCTATTATTCTAAAATGTATAGCTGTCTTATTCCATAGTTTTTAACCTCCCCCAAACTTTTATTGTCTGTTTCCTTAACATCTCACCCTGACCAGACCAGAATCTAACTTTCCAATTGGCCTTTCCAATTGCCTTTGATTAGCAATCAACTACATTTCGTGGACTCAGCTGACTGCCCTCCGTGCATATATTTCACACCAGTCTGGCCTGTGCATTGCTATAACAACATATGTTCACATTTTCAAAGTGAACATTTTATAAGTGAGGCACTAGCAATAGAATTATACAAGAACTGCACTCACTACTCAGCACATGCTGCTTATTAAGACAACATGCTGCCTATTGACATCTGCTGAAGAATTGCACACTATATCAAGCTAACCCTATTCTCTCTCCTCTGCTTTCAGGTACGTGAATAGAGACCCTGTCAATCTGCAACTATTCACTGCTCTCTGGTGTTTTTTTACTCTCCTGTAACTCTCTTCTGGTACGTGAATAGAGATCCTGTCAATCTGCAACTATTCACTGCTCTCTGGTGTTTCTTTACTCTCCTGTAACTCTCTTCTGGTACGTGAATAGAGACCCTGTCAATCTGCAACTATTCACTGCTCTCTGGTGTTTTTTTACTCTCCTGTAACTCTCTTCTGGTACGTGAATAGAAACCCTGTCAATCTGCAACTATTTACTGTTCTCTGGTGTTTTTTTTACTCTCCTGTAACTCTCTATTGGTATGTGAATAGAGACCCTGTCAATCTGCAACTATTCACTGCTCTCTGGTGTTTTTTTTACTCTCCTGTAACTCTCTTCTGGTACGTGAATAGAGACCCTGTCAATCTGCAACTATTCACTGCTCTCTGGTGTTTTTTTTACTCTCCTGTAACTCTCTTCTTGTACGTGAATAGAGACCCTGTCAATCTGCAATTATTCACAGCTCTGTGTTGTTTTTTTACTCTCCTGTAACTCTTTTCTGGTACGTGAATAGAGACCCTGTCAATCTGCAACTATTCACTGTTCTCTGGTGTTTTTTTACTTTCCTGTAACTCTCTCTCTGGTACATGAATAGAGACCCTGTCAATCTGCATACTATTCACTGCTCTCTGGTGTTTTTTTACTCTCCTGTAACTCTCTTCTGTTACATGAATATTTACATAGAGCAAATGATTTTAGTTTGTTAATTTAGTCCTACATCTGTTGTACTGTTATCCAATGTGTTATTTCTAATGTTCATTTAATTGCCATGTGATGTTCAATCCTTATCAATACTTGCTATTATTCTAAAATGTATTGCTGTCTTATTCCATAGTTTTTAACCTCCCCCAAACTTTTATTGTCTGTTTCCTTAACATCTCACCCTGACCAGACCAGAATCTAACTTTCCAATTGGCCTTTCCAATTGTCTTTGATTAGCAATCAACTACATTTCGTGGACTCAGCTGACTGCCCTCCGTGCATATATTTAACACCAGTCTGGCCTGTGCATTGCTATAACAACATATGTTCACATTTTCAAAGTGAACATTTTATAAGTGAGGCACTAGCAATAGAATTATACAAGAACTGCACTCACTACTCAGCACAGTGCTGCTTATTAAGACAACATGCTGCCTATTGACATTCAGGTACGTGAATAGAGACCCTGTCAATCTGCAACTATTCACTGCTCTCTGGTGTTTTTTAACTCTCCTGTAACTCTCTTCTGGTACGTGAATAGAGACCCTGTCAATCTGCAACTATTCACTGCTCTCTGGTGTTTCTTTACTCTCCTGTAACTCTCTTCTGGTACGTGAATAGAGACCCTGTCAATCTGCAAATATTCACTGCTCTGTGGTGTTTTTTTACTCTCCTGTAACTCTCTTCTGGTACGTGAATAGAGACCCTGTCAGTCTGCAACTATTCACTGCTCTCTGGTGTTTTTTTACTCTCCTGTAACTCTCTTCTGGTACGTGAATAGAGATCCTGTCAATCTGCAACTATTCACTGCTCTCTGGTGTTCTTTTACTCTCCTGTAACTCTCTTCTGGTACGTGAATAGAGACCCTGTCAATCTGCAACTATTCACTGCTCTCTGGTGTTTTTTTACTCTCCTGTAACTCTCTTCTGGTACGTGAATAGAAACCCTGTCAATCTGCAACTATTTACTGTTCTCTGGTGTTTTTTTTACTCTCCTGTAACTCTCTATTGGTATGTGAATAGAGACCCTGTCAATCTGCAACTATTCACTGCTCTCTGGTGTTTTTTTACTCTCCTGTAACTCTCTTCTTGTACGTGAATAGAGACCCTGTCCAATCTGCAACTATTCACTGCTCTCTGGTGTTTTTTTACTCTCCTGTAACTCTCTTCTTGTACGTGAATAGAGACCCTGTCAATCTGCAATTATTCACAGCTCTGTGTTGTTTTTTTACTCTCCTGTAACTCTTTTCTGGTACGTGAATAGAGACCCTGTCAATCTGCAACTATTCACTGTTCTCTCCTGTAACTCTCTTATTCTCCTGTAACTCTCTTCTTGTACGTGAATAGATACCCTGTCAATCTGCAACTATTCACTGCTCTCTGATGTTTTTTTACTCTCCTGTAACTCTCTTCTGGTACGTGAATAGAGACCCTGTCAATCTGCAACTATTCACTGCTCTCTGGTGTTTTTTTACTTTCCTGTAACTCTCTTCTTGTACGTGAATAGAGACCCTGTCAATCTGCAACTATTCACTGCTCTCTGGTGTTTTTTACTCTCCTGTAACTCTCTTCTGGTACGTGAATAGAGACCCTGTCAATCTGCATACTATTCACTGCTCTGTGGTGTTTTTTTACTCTCCTGTAACTCTCTTCTGGTACGTGAATAGAGACCCTGTCAATCTGCAACTATTCACTGCTCTCTGGTGTTTTTTTACTCTCCTGTAACTCTCTTCTGGTACGTGAATAGAGACCCTGTCAATCTGCAACTATTCACTGCTCTCTGGTGTTCTTTTACTCTCCTGTAACTCTCTTCTGGTACGTGAATAGAGACCCTGTCAATCAGCAACTATTCACTGTTCTCTGGTGTTTTTTTACTCTCCTGTAACACTCTTCTGGTACGTGAATAGAGACCCTGTCAATCTGCAACTATTCACTGCTCTCTGGTGTTTTTTTACTCCTCCTGTAACTCTCTTCTGGTACGTGAATAGAGACCCTGTCAATCTGCAACTATTCACTGCTCTCTGGTGTTCTTTTACTCTCCTGTAACTCTCTTCTGGTACGTGAATAGAGGACCCTGTCAATCAGCAACTATTCACTGTTCTCTGGTGTTTTTTTACTCTCCTGTAACACTCTTCTGGTACGTGAATAGAGACCCTGTCAATCTGCAACTATTCACTGCTCTCTGGTGTTTTTTTATTCTCCTGTAACTCTCTTCTTGTACGTGAATAGATACCCTGTCAATCTGCAACTATTCACTGCTCTCTGGTGTTTTTTTACTCTCCTGTAACTCTCTTCTGGTACGTGAATAGAGACCCTGTCAATCTGCAACTATTCACTGCTCTCTGGCGTTTTTTTTACTCTCCTGTAACTCTCTTCTTGTACGTGAATAGAGACCCTGTCAATCTGCAACTATTCACTGCTCTCTGGTGTTTTTTACTCTCCTGTAACTCTCTTCTGGTACGTGAATAGAGACCCTGTCAATCTGCATACTATTCACTGCTCTCTGGTGTTTTTTACTCTCCTGTAACTCTCTTCTGGTACGTGAATAGAGACCCTGTCAATCTGCATACTATTCACTGCTCTCTGGTGTTTTTTACTCTCCTGTAACTCTCTTCTGGTACATGAATATTTACATAGAGCAAATGATTTTAGTTTGTTAATTTAGTCCTACATCTGTTGTACTATTATCCAATGTGTTATTTCTAATGTTCATTTAATTTCCATGTGATGTTCAATCCTTATCAATACTTGCTATTATTCTAAAATGTATAGCTGTCTTATTCCATAGTATTAACCTCCCCCAAATTTTAATGTCTGTTTACTTAACTTTAACATCTCACCCTGAACAGACCAGAATCTAACTTTCTAATTGGCCTATCCAATTGTCTTTGATTAGCAATCAACTAAATTTAGTGAACTCATCTGACTGCCCTCCCTGCATATATTTCACACCAGTCTGAGATGTGCATTGCACAGTGATGTGCATTGCTATAACATATATTCACATTTTCAAAGTGAACATTTTATAAGTGAGGCACTAGCAATAGAATTATACAAGAACTGCACTCACTACTCAGCACAGTGCTGCTTATTAAGACAACACGCTGCCTATTGACATCTGCTGAAGAATTGCACACTACATCAAGCTAACCCTATTCTCTCTCCTCTGCTTTCAGGTACGTGAATAGAGACCCTGTCAATCTGCAACTATTCACTGCTCTCTGGTGTTTTTTAACTCTCCTGTAACTCTCTTCTGGTACGTGACTAGAGACCCTGTCAATCTGCAACTATTCACTGCTCTCTGGTGTTTCTTTACTCTCCTGTAACTCTCTTCTGGTACGTGAATAGAGACCCTGTCAATCTGCAAATATTCACTGCTCTGTGGTGTTTTTTTACTCTCCTGTAACTCTCTTCTGGTACGTGAATAGAGACCCTGTCAATCTGCAACTATTCACTGCTCTCTGGTGTTCTTTTACTCTCCTGTAACTCTCTTCTGGTACGTGAATAGAGACCCTGTCAATCTGCAACTATTCACTGCTCTCTGGTGTTTTTTTATTCTCCTGTAACTCTCTTCTTGTACGTGAATAGATACCCTGTCAATCTGCAACTATTCACTGCTCTCTGGTGTTTTTTTACTCTCCTGTAACTCTCTTCTGGTACGTGAATAGAGGACCCTGTCAATCTGCAACTATTCACTGCTCTCTGGTGTTTTTTTTACTCTCCTGTAACTCTCTTCTTGTACGTGAATAGAGACCCTGTCAATCTGCAACTATTCACTGCTCTCTGGTGTTTTTTACTCTCCTGTAACTCTCTTCTGGTACGTGAATAGAGACCCTGTCAATCTGCATACTATTCACTGCTCTGTGGTGTTTTTTTACTCTCCTGTAACTCTCTTCTGGTACGTGAATAGAGACCCTGTCAATCTGCAACTATTCACTGCTCTCTGGTGTTTTTTTACTCTCCTGTAACTCTCTTCTTGTACGTGAATAGAGACCCTGTCAATCTGCAACTATTCACTGCTCTCTGGTGTTTTTTACTCTCCTGTAACTCTCTTCTGGTACGTGAATAGAGACCCTGTCAATCTGCATACTATTCACTGCTCTCTGGTGTTTTTTACTCTCCTGTAACTCTCTTCTGGTACGTGAATAGAGACCCTGTCAATCTGCATACTATTCACTGCTCTCTGGTGTTTTTTACTCTCCTGTAACTCTCTTCTGGTACATCAATATTTACATAGAGCAAATGATTTTAATTTGTTAATTTAGTCCTACATCTGTTGTACTATTATCCAATGTGTTATTTCTAATGTTCATTTAATTTTCATGTGATGTTCAATCCTTATCAATACTTGCTATTATTCTAAAATGTATAGCTGTCTTATTCCATAGTATTAACCTCCCCCAAATTTTAATGTCTGTTTACTTAACTTTAACATCTCACCCTGAACAGACCAGAATCTAACTTTCTAATTGGCCTATCCAATTGTCTTTGATTAGCAATCAACTAAATTTAGTGAACTCAGCTGACTGCCCTCCCTGCATATATTTCACACCAGTCTGAGATGTGCATTGCACAGTGATGTGCATTGCTATAACATATATTCACATTTTCAAAGTGAACATTTTATAAGTGAGGCACTAGCAATAGAATTATACAAGAACTGCACTCACTACTCAGCACAGTGCTGCTTATTAAGACAACACGCTGCCTATTGACATCTGCTGAAGAATTGCACACTACATCAAGCTAACCCTATTCTCTCTCCTCTGCTTTCAGGTACGTGAATAGAGACCCTGTCAATCTGTAACTATTCACTGCTCTCTGGTGTTTTTTACTCTCCTGTAACTCTCTTCTGGTACGTGAATAGAGACCCTGTCAATCTGCATACTATTCACTGCTCTCTGGTGTTTTTTTACTCTCCTGTAACTCTCTTCTGGTACATGAATATTTACATAGAGCAAATGATTTTAGTTTGTTAATTTAGTCCTACATCTGTTGTACTGTTATCCAATGGGTTATTTCTAATGTTCATTTAATTGCCATGTGATGTTCAATCCTTATCAATACTTGCTATTATTCTAAAATGTATAGCTGTCTTATTCCATAGTATTAACCTCCCCCAAATGTTATTGTCGGTTTACTTAACATCTCACCCTGAACAGACCAGAATCTAACTTTCTAATTGGCCTATCCAATTGTCTTTGATTAGCAATCAACTAAATTTAGTGGACTCAGCTGACTGCCCTCCCTGCATATATTTCACACCAGTCTGAGATGTGCATTGCACAGTGATGTGCATTGCTATAACATATATTCACATTTTCAAAGTGAACATTTTATAAGTGAGGCACTAGCAATAGAATTATACAAGAACTGCACTCACTACTCAGCACAGTGCTGCTTATTAAGACAACACGATGCCTATTGACATCTGCTGAAGAATTGCTCACTACATCAAGCTCTCTGACGAAGTGTGTTTTCTCACACGAAACGCGTAAGAGGCCTTGTTCTCTCTACATGTTTGGGGCACATTGTTCTTGCACTGTCTCACAGAAATAAATTTGGATTTCGAAACTGCCGTTACCTGGTGTCTGCTTCTTCTGTTGTTGTATATTGGCGGTGGAGATCCGCAGCACAGCACCAAGGTTCAGCGTCCATTACCGGAGTCATCTTACCATTACGGAAGTCAGCTGGGAGCCCTGACGCAGCGTACTCACTCACGCAGGATCCGAGGCGTGCTGGTTCTACGGAGGCCGAGGATTCCGACCGTGGAGGAGGAACACGTTTCCAGGACCCGGCAATCTACACACTGACAAGCTGGTCACAACCCGGAACGTCTGGGATAAAGGTGTATTTACACACGAAGACTGTTATATACACGGGATTTTGATACCAGGTCAGACTATACTTTATACTTTTATATTGTGCTCCGGAATGGGACTTAATTAAAAGCACATAACTTGGGACACTTTTACCCATTATACCGCTAACAATAGCATCATAGCTAATATTTTTCTGCATATATAACCCTATTCTCTCTCCTCTGCTTTCAGGTATGTGAATAGAGACCCTGTCAATCTGTAACTATTCACTGCTCTCTGGTGTTTTTTACTCTCCTGTAACTCTCTTCTAGTACGTGAATAGAGACCCTGTCAATCTGCAAACTTTTCACTGCTCTCTGGTGTTTTTTACTGTCATGTAACTCTCTTCTGGTATGTGAATAGAGACCCTGTCAATCTGCATACTATTCACTGCTCTCTGGTGTTTTTTATTCTCCTGTAACTCTCTTCTGGTATGTGAATAGAGACCCTGTCAATCTGCATACTATTCACTGCTCTCTGGTGTTTTTTTACTCTCCTGTAACTCTTTTCTGGTACATGAATATTTACATAGAGCAAATGATTTTAGTTTGTTAATTTAGTCCTACATCTGTTGTACTGTTATCCAATGGGTTATTTCTAATGTTCATTTAATTGCCATGTGATGTTCAATCCTTATCAATACTTGCTATTATTCTAAAATGTATAGCTGTCTTATTCCGTAGTATTAACCTCCCCCAAATGTTATTGTCGGTTTACTTAACATCTCACCCTGAACAGACCAGAATCTAACTTTCTAATTGGCCTATCCAATTGTCTTTGATTAGCAATCAACTAAATTTAGTGGACTCAGCTGACTGCCCTCCCTGCATATATTTCACACCAGTCTGAGATGTGCATTGCACAGTGATGTGCATTGCTATAACATATATTCACATTTTCAAAGTGAACATTTTATAAGTGAGGCACTAGCAATAGAATTATACAAGAACTGCACTCACTACTCAGCACAGTGCTGCTTATTAAGACAACACGATGCCTATTGACATCTGCTGAAGAATTGCTCACTACATCAAGCTCTCTGACGAAGTGTGTTTTCTCACACTAAACGCGTAAGAGGCCTTGTTCTCTCTACATGTTTGGGGCACATTGTTCTTGCACTGTCTCACAGAAATAAATTTGGATTTCGAAACTGCCGTTACCTGGTGTCTGCTTCTTCTGTTGTTGTATATTGGCGGTGGAGATCCGCAGCACAGCACCAAGGTTCAGCGTCCATTACCGGAGTCATCTTACCATTACGGAAGTCAGCTGGGAGCCCTGACGCAGCGTACTCACTCACGCAGGATCCGAGGCGTGCTGGTTCTACGGAGGCCGAGGATTCCGACCGTGGAGGAGGAACACGTTTCCAGGACCCGGCAATCTACACACTGACAAGCTGGTCACAACCCGGAACGTCTGGGATAAAGGTGTATTTACACACGAAGACTGTTATATACACAGGATTTTGATACCAGGTCAGACTATACTTTATACTTTTATATTGTGCTCCGGAATGGGACTTAATTAAAAGCACATAACTTGGGACACTTTTACCCATTATACCGCTAACAATAGCATCATAGCTAATATTTTTCTGCATATATAACCCTATTCTCTCTCCTCTGCTTTCAGGTATGTGAATAGAGACCCTGTCAATCTGTAACTATTCACTGCTCTCTGGTGTTTTTTACTCTCCTGTAACTCTCTTCTAGTACGTGAATAGAGACCCTGTCAATCTGCAAACTTTTCACTGCTCTCTGGTGTTTTTTACTGTCATGTAACTCTCTTCTGGTATGTGAATAGAGACCCTGTCAATCTGCATACTATTCACTGCTCTCTGGTGTTTTTTATTCTCCTGTAACTCTCTTCTGGTATGTGAATAGAGACCCTGTCAATCTGCATACTATTCACTGCTCTCTGGTGTTTTTTTACTCTCCTGTAACTCTTTTCTGGTACATGAATATTTACATAGAGCAAATGATTTTAGTTTGTTAATTTAGTCCTACATCTGTTGTACTGTTATCCAATGGGTTATTTCTAATGTTCATTTAATTGCCATGTGATGTTCAATCCTTATCAATACTTGCTATTATTCTAAAATGTATAGCTGTCTTATTCCATAGTATTAACCTCCCCCAAATTTTATTGTCGGTTTACTTAACATCTCACCCTGACCAGACCAGAATCTAACTTTCCAATTGGCCCTTCCAATTGTCTTTGATTAGCAATCAACTAAATTTAGTGGACTCAGCTGACTGCCCTCCCTGCATATATTTCACACCAGTCTGAGATGTGCATTGCACAGTGATGTGCATTGCTATAACATATATTCACATTTTCAAAGTGAACATTTTATAAGTGAGGCACTAGAAATAGAATTATACAAGAATGAAGTGAACATTTTATAAGTGAGGCACTAGAAATAGAATTATACAAGAATGAAGTGAACATTTTATAAGTGAGGCACTAGAAATAGAATTATACAAGAATGAAGTGAACATTTTATAAGTGAGGCACTAGAAATAGAATTATACAAGAATGAAGTGAACATTTTATAAGTGAGGCACTAGAAATAGAATTATACAAGAATTGAACAAGGATTGGGCAAGGGGCAAGAAAAAGGCAGGTACTTTTGTAATATTATGTTTGATATACCTTACTGTTTTCAAATGCAATTGCTACTGTATTACTGTGTCTTATGTGTTTATTAACTGGTTTCCTCTTTTGTAAAAATGCCTAATATCTTCTTATTCCTTTTTGCTGCCTTTTGTCTCTATAACAAACTATTTTATTCAATTACCCCTTCTCCCTCTCCATCTGCACTGTTCATTAGCCCATGTCTATTAAACTCACATTACTTTTGTACTCATGAACTTTACCTATTCCTAAACACTCTCTCTCCCCCTGCACCTTGTCTCAAAAGCAGTCTCACTACTGCAAATCTGTGTCTTATATTATATCACTCTCCCTCTTGCTTCTACTAACTGCTGGTGACATCTCCCCTAATCCTGGTCCCCAACAACTGCCTAGCCGTGCACATCCATGTATACCATCCCACAGACTCAAAAAACAAAACTCTGACAACCTTACTCACATTCCTCTTGCATCAAAAGCCACTTCCCCTTTCACTTGTGCACTTTGGAACTCTCGCTCTGTTTGCAACAAACTCACTTCTATACATGACCTCTTTATCTCCCACTCCCTCAACCTTCTGGCCCTAACAGAAACCTGTCTCTCTCCCCTAGACACAGCATCCACTGCTGCTCTGTCACATGGGGGTCTCCACTTCAGCCACACTCCTAGGTCTGGTAATAGACAAGGAGATGGTGTAGGTATTTTACTTTCCTCTCGTTGCACCTTTCAACAAATACATCCCATCTCTTCCCTCACATTTTCCTCATTCGAAACCCACATGATTCACTTATTCTCTCCTCGTTCTATACGTGTCACAGTCATATACCATCCTCCTGGCTCCTCAACTCAATTTCTAGATCACCTGGCTGCATGACTACCTTATTTCCTTTCCTCAGACACCCCTTCCCTCATTCTTGGTGACTTCAACATCCCTCTTGACAATCCCACTGCCTCCTCTGCAAAACAACTTCTGCAACTCACTTCCTCTTTTGGTTTGTCACAATGGACTGATTCTCCCACTCACAAAGATGGTCACTCCCTTGACCTGATCTTTAGCTATCGATGCACCCTCTCAAACTTCACAAACTCCCCCTTTCCTCTTTCTGACCACCATCTCCTTACTTGCAACATATCATCCCTCCCTACAACTCTCCATCCTTCTGCTCCTCACACCAAACTTTACAGAAGCATTATGTCATTAGATCAACAAAAGCTTTCTAATTCCCTCAAACCTCTCCTCTCATCCTTCTCCTCCTTTTCATGCCCTGACCAATCTATCTGCCACTATAATTCCACCCTTACATCCGTCCTTGACAATCTCGCCCCTCTTACCATAGCTCAGAAATCAAACACTCATCCTCAGCCCTGGCATACTCCTCTGACACGATACCTATGCAGATGTTCCCGTACTGCTGAGCGGCACTGGCGAAAATCTAGGAGTTCAGCTGATTTTCAACATTACAAATTTATCTTGAACTCCTACTACTCTGCCCTTAATTTCCATAAGCAAAACTACTTCTCTACTCTTATCTCTAATCTTTCTTCAAACCCAAAACGTTTGTTCTCCACTTTCAATACTCTTCTCCGCCCTCCCCCACCTCCTAATACAACTTCTCTGTCAGCTCAAGACTTTGCTAATTACTTCAATAACAAAATCAACTCCATCAGAAATTAAATCAGCTCTTAACATAATCCATTCTCTCGCCCCCTCAAATGCTCTCAATCAACCACAACCCACATAACCTTAAACTTAGCTCATTCTCCCCTGTTACTGAGGAAGAAGTTTCGGCACTTATACTGCGCTCTCACCTCACTACCTGTCCCCTTGACCCTATCCCCTCACAGCTACTCCCCTCCATGCCACCCTTACCCCTATACTCACACACACTTTCAACCTCTCCTTCAGCACCGGTATATTTCCCTCATCGCTGAAACATGCACTGTTCATCCCTATCCTCAAAAAACCTTCCCTTGATCCTACCTCCCCATCCAACTACCGCCCTATTTCCCTCCTCCCTCTTGCATCAAAGCTTCTCGAAAAACTAGCTTATGCACGCCTATCCCATTTCCTTACAATAAACTCCCTCCTTGACCCATTGCAATCTGGATTTCGTCCCCATCACTCCACAGAAACAGCAATTGTTAAGGTTACCAACGACCTACTTACAGCAAAATCAAAAGGCCACTTTTCTCTGCTTATTCTCCTTGATCTGTCCGCAGCCTTTGACACTGTTGACCACCCTCTCTTGCTCCAAACCCTCCAATCCTTTGGCATATGTGACACAGCCCTCTTGTGGCTCTCTTCCTACCTGTCAAACCGTACCTTTAATGTAGCCTTCTCTGGGGCCTCCTCTGCCCTGTCACCACTTTCTGTCGGAGTACCGCAAGGCTCTGTCCTCGGTCCCCTTCTCTTCTCAATCTACACGTCATCACTACGTTCCCTAATAAAGTCCCACGGTTTCCAATATCATTTGTTTGCCGATGACACCCAAATCTACTTCTCTGCACAAGACCTTTCTCATTCCTTGCTAACCCCTGTCACTAACTGTCTTTCTCACATCTCCAACTGGATGTCCTCTCACTACCTCAAGCTAAATCTCTCCAAAACTGAGCTCCTTATTTTCCCCCCTTCTTCAAAACTCTCCACCCCCAATCTCTCTATAACTGTCGACAACTCCATCATTACCCCTACCCCGCATGCCCAATGTCTCGGGGTCACATTTGACTCAGATCTTTCTTTCACTCCTCACATTTAGTTTTTGGCTAAAGCCTGCCGCTTCCACCTTAAAAACATCTCTAAAATTAGACACTTCCTTACACAAGACACAACTAAGATTTTAATCCACTCTCTCATCCTCTCCCGCCTCGATTACTGCAACTCTGTCCTCTCTTGTCTCCCCACCTACCGCCTAGCTCCTTTACAATCCTTAATGAATGCCTCTGCCAGACTCATCTCCTTTACAAGTCGCTCTTCATCTGCTGCACCTCTCTGCCATTCTCTTCACTGGCTTCCTCTTTGCTCTAGGATTAAACACAAAATTCTCACTCTGACATACAAAGCCCTCAACTGCACTGCTTCCCCCTACATCTCAGACCTTGTCTCCAGATACTCTCCCTCCCGTGCCCTTCGCTCTGCTCACAACTTCCTACTCTCCTCCTCTCTTGTCACCTCATCACACTCCCATTTACAGGACTTCTCCAGACTGGCTCCCATCTTGTGGAACTCTCTGCCTCGCTCCACAAGATTCTCTTCTAGTTTTAAAAGCTTCAAGTGCTCCCTAAAGACTCTACTGTTCAGGGATGCATACAACCTACGCTAACCTATCTTTATACCAGTTCCTCTCCTCCATTGCTATCCCCTGAACCCCCCTAGCATGTAAGCTTAAGAGTCCAGATGTTTGTTGATCACCTTCTCAAGAGCTGACACAACAGTGCAACTCTTGGCAGGGCCCTCTACCCATTTGATCCCTATAACTGTTTTTTTGTACTCCGCCTTTGTTAAAAGCACTGCGGAATCTGTTGGCGCTCTACAAATAACTGATAATAATAATAATACAAACAACCCCCCAACAACCACCCAACAGTAAAACCCACCACCCACACAACCAACCCCCCAAATAAAATCCTTACTAAAAAACCTAAGCTCCCCATTGCCCTGAAAAGGGCATTTGTATGGGCATTGCCCTTAAAAGGGCATTTAGCTCTTTTTCTGCCCAAACCCTAATCTAAAAATAAAACCCACCCAATAAACCCTTAAAAAATCCTAACACTAACCCCCGAAGATCCACTTACAGTTTTTGAAGACCCGACATCCATCCTCAACGAAGCCGGGAGAAGTCTTCATCCAAGGGCAAGAAGTCCTCAATGAATTTTGGCAGAAGTCTTCATCCAAGCGGCCAAAGTCTTTACAAATACTAGAAAAAATTTCCTTTTAGTCGCTGTTTCATAGGAAAAGTCCTGAAATAATAAAAGCCTTCCATCTTTATAGGATAGTTGTTGCACCTTCCTAAAGGCTCTCAAGATCTCCTTCTTTGCTTTAAACTTCATGTACTTCACAATAACAGGTCTAGCTTTCTTAGATCTCTGGTCAGATGAATCCTGGACTCTCCCTGTTCTGTGGGCTCTTTCAACTGTAAATTTGGATTTCCCTCCTTCTACTTTCAGTAGCGTGGGTAATATTTCTTCAGCAAAGGGTACCAGGGCTTTTTAAATAATTTCTCCCAAAAGGCCAATTATTCTTAAGTTGTTTCGCCTGCTTCTGTCCTTCAATTCCTCTAATTTAGCAGATAGTTTGGTATTTTGTTTCAGGATTAAGTCAAACTTAGGATCTATAGCATTTTGCTTATCTTTGCAGTCCGATCAGAGAGCCTGTTATTCTGGCTTTTAATTTCCTCCATTATGCAGTCTAGTCTGCTATTTATCTCCTCTATTTTAAGAAATATCAGGGCTGAGACCTGAGTGGCAATGAGGTTGGCCTCCCCAGTTTCTTATAGTCTTTCCTCAATCAAAGAGTCCCCTGAAATATTGGTAGTTTTAATATTTTTCCTTTCGCCCGGCTTGACTTTAGGAGACATTTTATGTGCTTTGAGATACTATCACAGCAAAAGTTTTTTGATTTTTTTTAACTTTTCCCTGCTTTTCTTTTCCTTGAACCCTTAACTAGGTACTACGTTTTTATATATAAAATAAACAGACTCACAACTTCCTTGGGGTATAAATGCTGCAGCTTGTTTGTTAACAATTTAAACACAACCAATAAATAACAACATCATGAATACAATTGAATAAAATTAACTATCCACGTTGCTTGCCAAGTTAACACTCCATTTCTCCATTTTATTTTTAAACCATTCACAAACCATCATTTTTTAAACCTCTCCTGTCTCCACAGGAGGTACCCAGTTACCAGCCACCAACCAACAAGGCAAGCACCCCGCCACAAGCTGCAACAAAATGTAAACTTCAATTTTTTATCCAAAAGGGAGGGTGGAAGCTTCTTCTCACTGTCAGGTCCGTATGTGAAGAGGGACACCGCTTCCTTCTTCTCTCTGGATATGATGGACTTAAAACCCACCCACATCTCTACTAACCCAACCCTCCACTTACCCTGCTCAGGGGTCAAATGCTCCTCCCACTTTTCGTCTCCAGGGCTTTCTTGACCCCTTAACTAGGTACTATGTTCTTATATATAAAATAAACAGATTTACAACTTCCTTGGGCTATAAAGGTCGCATCTTGTTTATTAACAATTTAAACACAACGAATAAATAACAACATAATGAATACAATTGAATTAAATGAACTATCCACGGTGCTTGCCAAGTTACCACTCCATTTCTCTATTTTATTTTTAAACCATTCACAAACCACTATTTTTTAAACCTCTCTACCAGCCACCAACCAACAAGGCAAGCACCCCGCCACAAGGACGGCTCACAGTCGGACCCCGCCAACACCCAAGGCCTTTATAAACCTTTCTTTTATATTAAAATTAAACAAATGGAGGCCCACCTCGTTCAAGTGGACCCCATCCCTCAAGAAAAAACACTTACCCGACTCATACCTTCAAACTCTACGTGCCGTATGCACACCCCCAACCTACCCTTCACAAAACTACTAATTATACGGTTCACTTTCTTACGAGAGGAGTCCAACTTAGTTGCATCCCATGCCGCTCTCCATGACACTGTAGGCTCTTTCTCAGACCAAAAACTAGGCCCAAAAATAGATCCAATAACCTCAACAAATCCCATTTAATTCTAGGGAAAAATGGAGTGAATAGGAGACCACATAATGCTTTTTATCCCTACTACATGTTCCACAAACATTGCTACCTATAACTGCCAGCACATCCCGCTAAAAAAAATGGCCCCAACAACTGTTTTTATACCCCCACTATACAGGTTCGCTGCCTGTTTATGACCTCTTACTGCAAAACCTAGTAAGTCCCCCTTTGCATCTGCTGCCGTTAATCATATCCCACCAATTCCTGCCATTTTCCGCCCTCCAAACCAAAATAAAATGTGCTGCAGCCCCCCCTGGCCCCTACAGCATAACGTGGCCCTTTACCAGCCATCCTGAGCCCCCTGTATGAACCCCCAGCTCTTCCATAGCCTCCTCCACTGGGTCCCCCCGGCACCACTGTCCTAGATCCGACCAAGTGCCCGCAGTCACTCCTCCGGCCTCTTGTGGCAGGCTCACCCATGCTTTGCTGTGTCGACTGGACCTGGATCCACTGCTCTGCCATCACAGACGATCCACCTGCCTCCTGGCTGCACTGCTCCACAGCTGGCCACTCGTCCATCTTCTCGCCGCTCTGGTCTCTGGCCTCAACTTCCGGGCCGTCATCTCCAGACTGAGCCGCTCCGGTGGCCTCGACCGCCTTGCTGGCCTAGTCATAAGCCCAGATGCCGCCTCTCCTAGCTGATCCGCTGCACCGCTCCCACCAGGAACTGCCCCAGTGGCCTGCAGCTGTGCCAGCAACCACTCTGGCCCATGCTCCCTGGCTACAGCTGCTGCCACCGCAAACAGGTCCTGAAATCCTTCCATGATGAAGGTAAGGAGGGTCCCCTACGTAAACGTCTGAATCAGATGTGTTGAGAAGAAGTGGTCACAGCTTCTTCTCACCATCAGGTCCGGATGTGAAGAGGGACACCGCTTTCTTCTTCTCTCTGGATTTGACGGACCTAAACCCCACCCACATCTCCATTAACCCAACCCTCCACTTGCCCTGCTCAGGGGTCAAATGCCCCTCCCACTATTCGTCTCCAGGGCTTTCTTTCCTTTTATTCCAAAAAATTTGATTTTTGGAGGGTGAATATTTTGAATAAGATTTTTTATAATCTCCTTTGGTCTTTTTATACATCTTTGTGTACTGGGGTCCTAACAGACTTTTATATACTTGCATATACCCCAAGAGTCTTAACCAGCCTGCTTGGTAATCTGCCCAGAACTTATCTGGGCACTGACAACCGTTGGGTACAATACTAACAGTTTTAGTTCAAAATGTAGGAGAGTCTGAAGAAAGAAAAAAATAACGGTTTTACCTTTAATCAGGCCTGGTTGTCTGACCTTAATAGAGCCAAAGAAACAATAAAGCCTCTGATCTTCTCTTCTTCTCCTCTAACTTTCCACAATTTTTGTATTTTTTGCAGCTCCAGTTATGGGTCGCAGCGAGAAGTGTCTCACCTGATTGTAGAGATGAGATTAGTGAGACCACAACACAGGTGTTTCTCGGCTGGCTCTCCACTCCGTGAGAGCCTATGCCTTCTTGTGTGCCTGGGCGAGTAATTGGACTTCTCATCTGCCTCCGAATGCCACCTACGTTCCTGTGCTCACCGTGCGGTCTTGCTGACTTATGGCAGCTACGGTGCCAGATAGAGCCGCTTTCAGCTTAGCGTGGTTCTCAAGGTCAACCAGCGCTTACTCCATCTCCTCTCTCGGCACGCTACCTTCCAGCGCAGGTAGCTCGATGACGTCACCACTCAGCACTTCAGCACCTCCCCCTTTATAGTGTTACATAACTGCATAATCTATAAAAGTTACCAAATGCCTTTATGTAAATGTTTAAAGTTGTGGCTAGTGACTTTTACACAATTATATTTAGAAAAATAAATATTAATGTTTAAAAAAGAACACAGAAAAAACAGCTGTTTAAATCTATACAATACTTAAAATAATATGCATTAAACAAGAAAATGTATATACTGTGATTTAAACATTGTATTTACATATAATGCTCATCTATACTATTAACATGCCCTCAGCCTAACACCGCTACACTATTAACCTCTAATCTGTTATAGCCTATAAACCTAATCACCCCCTAACCTATTAACCCCTAAACTGCTACAACTTGCAATCTCAATAAGCCCCCTAACCTTTTAACCCCTAAACCACCACAACCTCCCATCACAAACAATTCCCTAACAGTTACCAAAATAAAAACACTACCAAAAATAAAATAAAACTAACAGTAAGGCCTATCCTAAAACTAAAGTCACCTTTAAAAAAAGTCAACCCCAAAATAAAAATCCCTATACTAACACTAAAACCTACTCTAAAAATTACCCTGAAAAGGGCATTTGTCAGGCAGTGCCCTAGTTTAAGTAATTATCTCTTTTGCATCCAACAAAACTAAAACAAAAGTAATACTTAGGTATAGATGCATTTATTTAGGTATGTAGGTATTCACATAGTTATACAGGCATTCACATAGGTATACAGGCATTTACTTAGGTATGCAGGCATTTAGGTATTCAGGCATTCACATATGTATACAGGCATTTAACTAGGTATGCATGCAGGCATTCACATAGTTATACAGGCATTCACATAGGTATACAGGCATTTACTTAGGTATGCAGATATTCACATAGCTATACAGGCATTTACTTATGTATGCAGACATTCACATAGGTATACAAGAATTTACTTAGGTATGCAGGCATTCACATAGGTATACAGACATTTACTTAGGTAGGCAGGCATTTATTTAGGTATGCAGGCATTCACATAGCTATACAGGCATTTACTTATGTATGCAGGCATTCACATAGGTATACAGGAATTTACTTAGGTATGTAGGCATTTACTTAGGTATACAGGCGTTTACATAGGTATACAGGAATTTACTTAGGTATGCAGGCATTCACATAGGTATACAGGCGTTTACTTAGGTATACAGGAATTTACTTAGGTATGCAGGCATTCACATAGGTATACAGGTGTTTACTTAGGTATGCAGGCATTTACTTAGGTATGCAGGCATTCACATAGGTATACAGGAATTTACTTAGATATGTAGGCATTTACTTAGGTATGCAGGCATTCACATAGGTATACAGGCGTTTACTTAGGTATGCAGGCAATGGCATTTACTTAGGTATGCAGGCATTCACATAGGTATACAGGCATTTACTTAGGTATGCAGGCATTCACATAGGTATACAGGCATTTACTTAGGTATGCAGGCATTTAATTATTTATGCAGGCATTTAATTAGGTGTGCAGGCATTTACTTAGGTATGCAGGCATTTAATTATTTATGCAGGCATTTAATTAGGTATGCAGGCATTCACATAGGTATACAGGCCTTTAATAAGGTATATAGGCATTCACATAGGTATACAGGCATTTACTTAGGTATACAGGCATTCACATAGGCATACAGGCATTTACTTAGGTATACAGGCATTTATTAGGTATGCAGGCATTTACATTGGTATATAGGCATTTACTTAGGTATGCAGGCATTTACATTGGTATATAGGCATTTACTTAGGTATGCAGGCATTTACTTAGGTATACAGATATTCACACAGGACTGGTTCTTGGTGGGTGTTAGAGTCCATTGCACCTGGTTTGGCGCTCTGGCCAGCTGCCATGCAGAACATTTTCATACAGGGACAGAATGAGCTAGAGGCAGGGTTGATTTTGTCCCCAGGGCCACCATCAATTATAGAATAGAGGTGAGGAAAATGCACCAGTGTATGCACCGCTTGCACATGCACATCATCTCCTTATTTTGCTTCATTTTCTACCTGTTGCTTGCTCTTGAACTAAAGGGGAAGGGGATGCAGCTGCAATATATCTCCTAATATATCAGCATGAGCCCAGCTGCTTGATCTGGCAAGTTCATTTAGCAACTCCCTGTAGAGAAGGCTTTAGATGGTTGCTCCAGATGTGGCGACTGAATCACTGCAGCAGATCATTGACATGCAAGAGAATGTGCGGTGCTGGGACAGAGGGACAGGAAGATAAGTGTCATATGCAAAATATAAAAGGCCTCAGAAGACTGATATTTCACTTTAAATAGTAACTATACTTTCCTTTTGTGATGCTTTTTTGCCAAATGAAAAAAGTTCAATAAGTTACATTTTGGTAGTTGTGACATTTCAAGCCCGAACTCTCATAACATTCTCTTGTGATACAGAGATATAGTAAGAGAATCTACAATAGGCTGCTAAATAAAATCAACATTTAGTGCAACAAGTCGTGCAGCTTTAGTTTTAGCTCTATCTGTCTGTCTGTCTGTCTATCTGTCTGTCTGTCTGTCTATCTATCTGTCTGTCTCTCTGTCTGTAGGTCTGTAAATCTGTCTGTCTATCTATCTGTCTGTCTCTCTTTCTATCTATCTGTCTGTAGCTCTGTAAATCTGTCTGTCTATCTATCTTTCTGTCTGTATGTCTTTCTATCTGTCTGTCTCTCTTTCTATCTATCTGTCTGTAGGTCTGTATATCTGTATGTCTTTCTATCTGTGTGTATGTCTGTCTATATGTCTGTCTGCCTGTCTATCTATCTGTCTAAATATCTGTCTGTCTATCTGGTACAAAATGCAGCAAATACTACAAAATATAAATGGAGGATTAGTCACAGCCTCCAGCACTTTACTAAGGTAATTCTAGTGTTTTGGTCATATGCTCAACTTTGATGTGCTGGCTTTTTATAATGCTCATAACCACCTAGATTACAAGTTGTGCGCTAAACCCGGTACGTAAATAACACTAAACATTTAGCGGTACCACACTTTCCATAGCGCTGCCATTACAAGTTACAAAAAAACTTCTTGTGTTGTGCAGTATGGTGCGTTACGCTTCATACCGCACAAAAGCCCTGACTTGACGTGCTCGTGCAAGGTTTCCCTCATAGACAGCAATGGAGAAAAAGTGTTAGAAAAAAACTAACACCTGCGATTGCAGGATGGCGACCACTATAATGCAATCCCCATTGATGTTTAAAGAGACAAGACGGTTTTGTTTAAATCTAACACCCTAACATAAACCCCAAGTCTAAATTCCCCTAAGACACCACCCCCAACATCGCCAACACTAAATAAAGATATTAACCCCTAATCCGCCGACCCCCCACATCACTAACACCTAAATAAAACAATTTACCCCTAATCCGCCACTCCCACATCGCAAATACTAAACTAAACATATTAACTCCTAAACCACCAAACACCCGCATCACAAATACTAAACTAAACCTATTAACCCCTAAACCTCCAAACACCTACATTGCGACTACCTAAATTAAACTATTAACCCCTAAACCTAACACCCCCTAACTTTAAATTAAACTTACAATATAACTATCTTCAAATAAATAAAAAACTTACCTAGTACTTAAAAAAAAAAAAAAATATATACCAAAAATAAAAAACCTAAATTATAAAATTAAAAAATCCTAACACTATGGAGAAAAAAACTAACATTACAAAAAATAAAAAAAGTCTAAAATTACGAAAAATAAAAAATATAAGATTACAAAAAAATAATAAATGATATTATCCAAAATAAAAAAATAATCCTAAACTAATACCCCTATAAAAAAGCCACCCCAAAATAAAAAAAACAGTAAACTACCAATAGCGCTTAAAAGGCCTTTTTTAGTGCATTGCCCAAGTTTAACAGCTTTTACCCCAAAATAAAAACAAATTACCCCCTAACAGTACAACCCCCCCACCCACCCAACCTCTGAAAATATTGCTATTGATAAAATAGGGAACACTAACACTACATAGGTATTTGGCATATTAAAAAATGCTTTGGTTAAAGGACCTCTTAATGCAGTAGAATTAAATAATTAAAGGGACAGTCAACACCAGAATTTTTGTTGTTTAAAAAGATAGATAATCCCTTTATTACCCATTCCCCAGTTTTGCAAAACCAACACTGTTATATTAATATACTTTTTACTTCTGTGACTAACTTGTATCCAAGCATCTTCTGACCGCCCCTAATCACATGACTTTTAGTTATTATCTATTGACTTGCATTTTAGCCACTTAGTGCAGTGTCTGCCACTAGCCACGAGCGTGATCACAATTCTATCTATATGGCCTACATGAGCTTGCTCTCCCTTCTGTGAAAAGTAAATAAAATAGAGGCAGCCTTCAAGGGCTTAGAAATTATCATATGAGCCTTCCTAGGTTTGCTTTCAACTAGAATACCAAGAGAACAAAGCAAAGTTGTTGATAAAAGTAAATTGGAAAGTTGTTTAAAATGACATGCCCTATTTGAAAAATTAAAGTTTTTTTTGGACTTGACTGTCCCTTTAACAAGAATAAAAACACAATGATTTAACACTTTCTCTGCATTTCAAATGAGCAGTAGTTTTTTTTTCTGACACATCAGCCAATCACAGACTAGTATACATATATAGTGTCAAGTAAAAAGACAGACGGCACTCTAGAAATCCAGGGTAAAAAATTATCCTTTATTTCATCACATTAAAAATAGCAAACATGGTCGGAAGAGGAGGAGACCTTGCATGTTTCGTGCCGTGCGGCACTTAATCATAGGCTTAACCCCATACACGTTGGAAACACCTTTATAGTGGCTGCATCCAATCACAGATAACAGACATAGTAACCAGGACAACGGCAGCAATCTATACACAAAACAAATGTGCTGCATGAATACATATACACTCACAGTGAAATAAAATTACATTAAAAAATACCAAATGTATACCTATATTTCAACAAATATAGTAGTGTATTCATTTTTAGACCTCAACAATCTACTAAATAGAAAATATATATATATATACGATCTTACAATATTTTGTAGCATTTTTCATATACATATATCTCGTTATTATACTGCTCATTCCACAACATGCTAATGTGTGCACTAAATACTTATAAGCAAAATTTCTTACAAAAAGCGCTACTACAACTGAATACAGAAAAATACATTTTCCTATATGGGTGTCTCAATCTACAAAATAACTAATATCCCATTCTTTATATAATCCTGTAAGTACTCTAGTATTTAGTTTCCAAATCCAATATAACTCTTTTGTGGTGAGAATCTTATATCTATTTCCTCCTCGCAATGGTCTCCTTGCTATATATAAATCTTGGTTCATTAGTAAAATGGATACCATTAAGATGCCTGGCTACACTCGAATCCTTGTTATAATTTTTTATATCTCTTTTATGCTCCCCTATTCTTGATTGTAGCCACCGTGAGGTTTGACCTACGTACTGGTCCTGACAGAACTCACATTCCAAAAGATATATTACAAAGCTTGTGCCACAATTAGAATAGTGGTTTATATTAAAAAATTCATTAGTAGCAGTACTTCTAAACGTATCTCCTAAAGAAATAACCTCACAAGTAGCACAATTCCTAGACAGGCATTTAAAGGTACTCTTTCTAGACAACCAATTACTTCTTTGTTTACTTGGACCACTAGTAACTAAACCTGGGAACAACCTATTAGCAAGAGTCAGTGCTTTCTTTGATACAAATCTAACATTTTCGGTGACATTAGATAATAAGTCATCCCCCTTCAGAAGAGGTAAATTCCTTCTATTAATATTACTGAGTTGATTATACTGTAAAGAAAACTCAGTTGAAAATACAACCGTTTCATCATTAAATTTGTGATTTCTTTTTAAACACTTCTCTGAGTCAATCACTTCTTGTGAATGACTCTCTTTGATGCATTTAACGGTATGCTGTAACATTTCCATGCCATACCTCCTAACAACCAATCTTTCCATAAGCTTATTAGCCTGTAAGTCAAACAACTCATCAGAGTTAGTATTCCTCCTCAGTCGCAAAAACTGGCTTTTTGGTATGGACTTGATAGATGATGTGGGTGACATGACTTAGCATGGAGGATGGTATGACCAGATGAAGGTTTTCTATATGTGTACTGACCCTATAAGAGGTTAAATCCTAAAACGGTATTTTCACATTTTGCATTTCTCCTGTGAATTTTAAACCTAAGTCATTATTATTCCCGAAACTCAAAAAATCCTCAAAATTAAAAGCACCCCTGGTCACAAAAATCAGAGTGTCAATAAACCTAAATAAATATATAAATCAATATTATGCGCAAATGGGTTATTATCATTATAGAGGGTGTTGAGTTCCCACCATCCCACAAAAAGGTTAGCAAATGATGGGGGCAAATGAAGAAATTGTGGGATAGTAGGAACTCAACAGCCTCACAAAAAAACAACTTAAACTCAATGGAGTAATATACATATATATATTACTCATGCTCAGTAGGATCTGGTTCCCCAGAAAGTGGGACTATAAAAAGACTGCAAAATTTGATAATGGAAGCAAATTGGAAAGTGTCTTAAAACTGCTGCTCTATCTGAATCATAAAAGTTTATTTTGACTTGAGTGTCCCTTTAAGCATTTTCACAAAAATCTTGTAATACCCAATCAAGCGCTATTGTTTGCTTGAGACTGCAGCCAACCTGCAGTTATCCAGTGTATAGCTGGTATTTAAACTGTAGTAGTTCCTGCTACCTATACCTACTTTCCTAATACCTGCCTATAGTGCCTGCTTACTTGCATTCTGGCTTTTGTACCTGCTAGTATTTTACCTGCCTATAGTATCTGATGAGCAACGAAACATGTCTGCTTAGGAGCCCAGCTTTCCTTTCTATGCAACGGTCTGTCATTGCGGCTTAATGGCTGTACACTTTACATGTTTTTAACGATGTGGAATAAACTTTGAAGATTTTTATCTTATCCTTGTGGTATGTGCTTGGGACTTTCTTTGTATGTGTATAGTATCTGATGATCTGTTACCTCTCTATTGTATTTGCAGTCCTCTTACCTCTCTGTTGTACTCATTTCCACCTATTTATTGTTTACCATGATGTATTATTGCACCAGGACTCACTATTTATGCAACTAGTACATCGCTTCCCAGACTATGAGCAGTATAGGAGCAAGCACTGTCTATGTTTAAATGAAGCATCCCATAAATTATGGAGCCTGCCTGGCATGCTGGTCAGAGCATTGCATGAAATGTCTCCGTTACTGGCACGTCGCACATGGAAATCAGAGAACCCACACCTGAGTATTCAGCATTATAAATATTACATGTGCTTTTTAAATAATGAATTCTCTGTCTTGCTCAGTAACCAATATCTGGCTGGAGGGGGCCTCAGTGCAGCAATAATTCCCATGAGCCTGCAGCAAACAAAGGTCTAAGGGTGAATATTTCCCACAATGTCCGTCATTTTAGCACCATGTGACCCCTCCCTGACCAAGCAGGGAAACATGTCTGGTTAGAAGATTCTGAGCTGCTGGGGAAATGAGAGAACAAACATTGCAAACAGGTGAACCTATTAACCTGTCAGCTTGTCTCCGCAGGCCACATGCCACACAGATTCTGGTATTAAATACTTAAACATCAGCTATTGCTTTTCTTTAGTAAACACGGCTACAGTGAAAAACTAGAGCTAAGCTCTTTGGAGAATGTACATGCTTGATCTTAGGGAGAAGTTTGGATTTTAAATCCCTTTAAGAAATGTTGCCTTTGATAATGGTGTAGTACAGTGCTTCTCAACCTAAGTGACCTCAATGCCTGATAAATTTTAGCTGGGTGTGTTCAGGACCCGGTAGAGGTGTGTATGTGTATATATATATATATATATATATATATATATATATATATATATATATATATATATATATATATATATATATATATATATATATATATAGAGAGAGAGAGAGAGAGAGAGAGAGAGAGAGAGAGAGAGAGAGAGAGAGAGAGAGAGAGAGAGAGAGAGAGAGAGAGAGAGAGAGAGAGAGAGAGAGAGAGAAAGAGAGAGGGAGAGAGAGGGAGAGAGAGAGAGGGAGAGAGAGAGATATTTATATGCACACATATATACACACAGGCACACACATATAATGTATGTATATATATATATATATAGAGAGAGAGAGAGACAGAGAGAGAGAGAGAGAGAGAGAGAGAGAGAGAGGGAGAGAGAGGGAGAGAGAGAGAGATAGATATATTTATATACACACATATATACACACAGACACACACATATAATGTATGTATGTATGTATATATATATATATATATATATATATATATATATATAGAGAGAGAGAGAGAGAGAGAGAGAGAGAGAGAGAGAGAGAGAGAAAGAAAGAAAGAGGGAGAGAGAGAGAGGGAGAGAGAGAGAGGGAGAGAGAGATATTTATATACACACATATATAAACACAGGCACACACATATACTGTATGTATGTATATACAGGGATTGCAGAATTATTAGGCAAATAAGTATTTTGACCACATCATCCTCTTTATGCATGTTGTCTTACTCCAAGCTGTATAGGCTCGAAAGCCTACTACCAATTAAGCATATTAGGTGATGTGCATCTCTGTAATGAGAAGGGGTGTGGTCTAATGACATCAACACCCTATATCAGGTGTGCATAATTATTAGGCAACTTCCTTTCCTTTGGCAAAATGGGTCAAAAGAAGGACTTGACAGGCTCAGAAAAGTCAAAAATAGTGAGATATCTTGCAGAGGGATGCAGCACTCTTAAAATTGCAAAGCTTCTGAAGCGTGATCACCAAACAATCAAGCGTTTCATTCAAAATAGTCAACAGGGTCGCAAGAAGCGTGTGGAAAAACCAAGGCGCAAAATAACTGCCCATGAACTGAGAAAAGTCAAGCGTGCAGCTGCCAAGATGCCACTTACCACCAGTTTGGCCATATTTCAGAGCTGCAACATCACTGGAGTGCCCAAAAGCACAAGGTGTGCAATACTCAGAGACATGGCCAAGGTAAGAAAGGCTGAAAGACGACCACCACTGAACAAGACACACAAGCTGAAACGTCAAGACTGGGCCAAGAAATATCTCAAAACTGATTTTTCTAAGGTTTTATGGACTGATGAAATGAGAGTGAATCTTGATGGGCCAGATGGATGGGCCCGTGGCTGGATTGGTAAAGGGCAGAGAGCTCCAGTCCGACTCAGACGCCAGCAAGGTGGAGGTGGAGTACTGGTTTGGGCTGGTATCATCAAAGATGAGCTTGTGGGGCCTTTTCGGGTTGAGGATGGAGTCAAGCTCAACTCCCAGTCCTACTGCCAGTTTCTGGAAGACACCTTCTTCAAGCAGTGGTACAGGGAGAAGTCTGCATCCTTTAAGAAAAACATGATTTTCATGCAGGACAATGCTCCATCACACGCGTCCAAGTACTCCACAGCGTGGCTGGCAAGAAAGGGTATAAAAGAAGAAAATCTAATGACATGGCCTCCTTGTTCACCTGATCTGAACCCCATTGAGAACCTGTGGTCCATCATCAAATGTGAGATTTACAAGGAGGGAAAACAGTACACCTCTCTGAACAGTGTCTGGGAGGCTGTGGTTGCTGCTGCACGCAATGTTGATGGTGAACAGATCAAAACACTGACAGAATCCATGGATGGCAGGCTTTTGAGTGTCCTTGCAAAGAAAGGTGGCTATATTGGTCACTGATTTGTTTTTGTTTTGTTTTTGAATGTCAGAAATGTATATTTGTGAATGTTGAGATGTTATATTGGTTTGGTAAAAATAAATAATTGAAATGGGTATATATTTGTTTTTTGTTAAGTTGCCTAATAATTATGCAAAGTAATAGTCACCTGCACACACAGATATCCCCCTAAAATAGCTAAAACTAAAAACAAACTAAAAACTACTTCCAAAAATATTCAGCTTTGATATTAATGAGTTTTTTGGGTTCATTGAGAACATGGTTGTTGTTCAATAATAAAATGAATCCTCAAAAATACAACTTGCCTAATAATTCTGCACTCCCTGTATATATATATATATATATATAAATATACTTTGATTGGTGTCAATGGGCTGGTATCACATACTTACCTGCATTGTCAAGGCCCAGTCCCATCTGCTACTTAAACTACTCTGTCTGGCCTACCCAGTAATCTTTATGTATGAAGCGGCTGGCCTGTCAGAGGGTACAGCGGGGGCATATCAGGTTGTGGCCCACCAGCAGGGCCGTCACGGCTCGGAACTGGGCTACGGCCTGGCTGTTGAGAAACCAGGATATAGTCGATTTTACCTGACTGCATTCCTGACCTGAGTAAATTACGTGAGTGGTCAGTTAAACATTTTTTTCATTCAAAGAATTAAAAGAATGCCTGCATGACAAGAGGTTCCACTTTTCAGATTACAGTAATGGTTATATTGCCATTAGCTGACAAAAGTGTGTTTTTGTCCCGTCATATTGCAGTCAAAATATAAATGTCTAAATATGCTACAGCATTTTTTTTCTTTTTGACAACCTGCCCTCTGCCCTATTTGTTTAATCATTACACCTGGCAGGTTTCCAAGCTGCCTCCCCAAAATGATATGGGGCAGATCAGACCAACAATAGACGCAATGCTACCCTCTTCAACTAATAATTGGCTGAACACTCATGTGCCAGTTCAGGGGTGGCACTGGACCATGCTGGGTGTGTGCTTTTTTTTTTTTAACCCTTTGGCAGAGGTTAAACATAGTACAAGGGGCAATTCATTTTTTACAAAATAAACTTCCTAATGTAAAAGAGCAATTTTGTTTTTACTATTATTTTCCTTTAACCCCATCACTGCTGAACTATTTCCTACACTGTTATTAAAGTTTTTCTAGTTGTTTGCATTCATCACATCTACACATCAATTTCTGTGCCCTTTCTGTTGGTACTCACACAAACCATACCTTGTTTATTTTAGCAGATCAACTTTAGTTTCTAGAACTACCCAAATTCATAAAAAGGCAGCCATATCAAATGCAAAATAAACTCATCACTGCAAGTCCAGTTTAGTTTTAGTAATGGTAAATCCTAGCATTTTTTTTTTTAAACGCTGTGAGTTACCATCACTTTAATAAATACATAAAGTTCCTTAATTACATCAAAACATTCATTCATTATTGCATCTGTAGAACTACAACACCATGATTTTATGATAGTTTAATATTAATACATGTATAAATTACTACATTCTTTCAATCCCACCAGCATAACAATAGGGCAAGGTTAACCTTTTTCAAAAAAGGCATCAAGTCCAGTGTTTTGCACAGGATACCTTCCAGCACCTCCCCTGATTTGGATTTTCACTAATAGGGCTAGAGAGTTGCTGCAATCCCTCCCCTTCTAAAACGGTCTGCTTATGTCCTATTTATGCACATTTTTAGCTTTTCTTCCAACTCAGTAAAAGTTAATAATTGGAGAACTACCCCTTTTTTGGTAGGTTGTGCTCTTAGCCCATTGATTTACAATCATAGAAATAAAACGTAATACACTAGTGGAATCACTAGTGGACCAGTACAATAAATGTAACCTCTTATTTCTAAAAAAAATTTGTAGCTATACTGTGACACACAACTCTGGGGCACAATAATCTCCTATTTCTAATTAGCAGCTATTTTTCTTAGCTATACTGACACACAACTCTGGGGCATAATAACCTCTTATTTCTAATCAGCGGCTATTTTTCTTAGCTATACTGACACACAACTCTGGGGCACAACATTAATACAACACTTTCATCATGGCTAAAATATTGGCCTGCCCTAGAGGAACCTATTTTGGTTCATATACTATATCATATCTAGAGTGACCCTCTTCTTTATTTACTGCATACAATACCACCTTAATGCTACTCCTAACCTCTATTCTGCCAGGCTGACTGGTTTCTTATTATATGCATTATTTTATTTTATTCTTTCTTGTATCTTCACTCATCCTGACCTCTTATATTGTCCCCTCACTCACCACCCTCAGTCCCTTAGCAACCAATTCTCGACCCTTTCCTATTCTTTGACTGCCTACACTCGCCCTGCACCTCAAACAACAGAACTAAAATTATGGTTATTTACTTGGCCTTATTGATGGTATCAATTTTTGATGATGTTTTGCTTTCCCACTGGCAGTTTGCCTCCATAACGTTCTAACAAAAGAGGAGAGCCTCTTACATTTATATATTTGCACACTTAACCTATTTGAAAGTAAAAAAATCCAGAGAATTAGAAAGTATTGCTGACACACAAGGGGTTCATGAAGATTCATATACATTTAACCACAGACTTTAACATTGCTCTAATCTTGAAAACTTTCCATTGGACTGATTGTGCAAATTTTTCTTGATTCTTTGTAGGGTGTTTGCTATTTTTGGGATATGATTTTGGTCTTACAAAGGCTGCCCACTTGAGTTTCCTTAATGTTGAGTTCAGCAAAATTAATAAGTAGGAATCAGACCAGTTTTGTAGAGCTATTTATCTTTACTTTCTGTAATCTTTTTTCATTATTTAGGGTGTGAACCAATCTTTTATGTCTGAGCACCCAAGGGTCAAACCTAGATCACCTGGATTATTGTGATTGTACATTAGAATAGAGGGGGATCAGTGGTATCAGTGAAATGACAGTGAATGCATTTTTATTGATGCTTAGACACTGGCAGACAAAGAAGTTTACTTGCATTTAATTTCACCCTGAAGGAAATTACATAGGCCTAGATAGCACATGGTTTGCTATCAATATCATGACCCTGCAATAAGAATAGTGCACAATGTGGTATCATTATTGAATGATAACAAAGCGTTCCCAGAAAATATTTGCACTGCTGACATTTTTTTAACACACCTGATACTTTCAATGCATAGCACAAACCTGCTAACACCACACAAGTGGTGAGTTATGTGTTGCACTAAAAAAAAGGAAACGTTCACATTCAAAGTTGCAAACCCTATTCACAGGCAAAAGGCTGAGGATGTAGTAAGCCTTCCCCATCACAGCACAGTAAGTCACGACGCACATATACAAACATTCTGGCCCAGTTTACAAGTAGGGCACTATAGTGCAAGTAGCACTATCAACATTAGGGGCCCTCAATAAGAATAGTGCACAATTTGATATTAAATTCTCTTGTAAAAAAAAAATACCAGAGAATGTTAAGAAGGCTAAAATATTTTTAGCGTGCACTTTACTTTTTTAACGCAACACATAACAGCGCTAAACAAGTTAAAGAGACTGGTGACCTGAGGTAAAGTGTTAGGGCTAGAATAAAAGTATCACAAAATAAATGTAAAACATATTAAAATAAAGTATTTCACTCATATTTATATATATATTAAAAGTAAAATATATTGGTTTTTTTTAAATTAAAATAAATCATTTAACAGTGATTTAAAGGGATATAGTATATATATATAATTATTATTAACAGTGTGTTAACAGTGATTTAAAGCGATTTGGTATATAGCAAATGGTTTGACTGGGAAGAGCTCAAAGGTGTATACTACCAGACAGACACTACATCCAAAACGGGCTTTAGATTGATCTGGCACGGATGAACTTTTTGAAAAACTGTGTCAGACCCTCTATAGCTTTTAATAGCATTTTAATATAACTGGCATTTGTAATACCTCATTGTCCATTGACGACACTAAGGGCCAGAGAACATAGGAGCGTTAAATATCACTTTCATGGAAGCGATAATTGCGCTCCACTGTGTAATACCAGGGCACACTCGTGTGCAATGGTATTACAAGTTAACAGCAATGGGAACATGAGCTTGCGTTCGTATTGCAGGTAATCATTTCGCACACGAGAGCACGCTTCCATAGGCTCCAATGGGGGCATCAGAACCTCCTGCAGCAAAAGGGCAAGTAGAGCAGCAATGGCAGCATGTTTTTAAATATATATGTATATAGGCATATACATATATATTTATGTGTTAATATGTGTGTGTATATATATATATATATATATATATATATATATATATATATATATATATATATATATATATATAAAAACTATAATGCCCTCTATAGGGTACTTGGGGCACTTTTAGAAAATTAACCAGACATCAGATCTCTGGTTAATTTTCTGAGTGCTTTTGCTACCGCAAGCTTGCGGCATCAATAACCAGCCACTTGTGGCTGGTTAATTATCACACGTGCAATAATTTAGCGCTCTACTTTTAATCTGGTCCTAAATGTGAGCAGATTTACAGATGTAGCCTAGCACTTATATTGCTTATAAAATACAGTATCATATGGTCTTGTATATCTCTTCTTTTTTTCATAAAAGGGCATGCACGGCTGAGCAACCGCATCCACCTTACTCCAGCAGGCAGTGAAGCACGCCGATCTCGGTGCCCCAGAGACTCTCCCCATAGAACACGGCACTTACCTCATTTGATTGAGGTAATTTATTGTAAGTAAAATACCTGAAGGGGAACTTTCAGAAAACTATACTCTGGTATGATACCCCATCTAATTATTTATGCCAAGATTTGCCGAGCTTTTATGCACTTTATACTGTATTACTGGTGTTGTACCAATACTCAATAGAATTGTCACATAAGAAATATACACTGAGATTACGAGTTTTGTGGTAACAGGGGTGCGGTGCTAACGAGCAGTTTCAGCTCACCGCTCACTTAAAGTAACGCTGGTATTACAGGTTGTTTTCGACCCTGCGTTAGCCTCTAAAAAGTGAGCGGAGAGCAAAATTTAGCTCCACATCTCACTGTAACACCAGCGCTGCTTACGGTAGCGGTGAGCTGGTAAAACGTGCTCATGCACGATTTCCCCATAGGAATCAATGGGGCTGAGCCGGCTGAAAAAAAACCTAACACCTGCAAAAAAGCAGCATTCAGCTCCTAACGCAGCCCCATTGATTCCTATGGGGAAAGAACATTTACGTTTACACCTAACACCCTAACATGAACCCCGAGTCTAAACACCCCTAATCTTACACTTATTAACCCCTAATCTGCCGCCCCCAACATCGCCGACACCTGCATTATATTATTAACCCCTAATCTGCCGCTACGGACACCGCCACCACCTACATTATACTAATGAACCCCTAATCAGCTGCCCCCAACATCGCCAAACCCTACATTATATTTATTAACCCCTAATCTGCCCCCCCAACGTCGCCACAACTATATTAAATGTATTAACCCCTAATCTGCTGCCGCCAATGTCGTCGCCACTATAATAAAGTTATTAACCCCGAAACCTAAGTCTAACCCTAACACCCACTAACTTAAATATAATTAAAATAAAACGAAATAAAATTACTACAATTAAATATATTATTTAAAACTAAATACTTACCTATAAAATAAACCCTAAGCTAGCTACAATATAACTAATAGTTACATTTGTAGCTATTTTAGGATTTATTTTTATTTTACAGGCAACTTTGTATTTATTTTAACTAGGTAGAATAGTTACTAAATAGTTATTAACTATTTAATAGCTACGTAGCAAAAATAAAGACAAATTTACCTGTAAAATAAATCCTAACATAAATTACAATTACACCTAACACTACACTATAATTAAATTAATTTACTAAATTACCTACAATTAACTACAATTAAATAAAATAAAGTACGGAAAAAAAACCCCCACTAAATTACAGAAAACAATAAAATAATTACAAGAATTTTAAACTAATTACACCTAATCTAAGCCCCCTAATAAAATAAAAAAGCCCCCCAAAATAATAAAAAATCCCTACCCTATACTAAATTACAAATAACCCTTATAAGGGCTTTTTGCGGGGCATTGTAATCAGCTCTTTTATCTGTAAAAAAAAAATACAATACCCCCCAACATTAAAACCCACCACCCACACACCCAACCCTACTCTAAAACCCACCCAATCCCCCCTTAATAAAACCTAACACTACCCCCTTGAAGATCACCCTACCGTGAGACGTCTTCACCCAGCCAGGCACAAGTGGTCCTCCAGAGGGGCAGAAGTCTTCATCCAATCCGGGCAGAAGAGGACCTCCAGACGGGCAGAAGTCTTTATCCAGGCGGCATCTTCTATCTTCCATCTTGAAGCCAGCCGATGCGGAGCATCCATCCAGACCGACGACTACACAACAAATGACGGTTCCTTTAAATGACGTCATCCAAGATGGCGTCTCTTGAATTCCGATTGGCTGATAGGATTCTATCAGCCAATTGGAATTAAGGTAGGAAAATCCTATTGGCTGATCCAATCAGCCAATAGGATTGAGCTCGCATTCTATTGGCTGTTCCCACCCCTACCATTTATATTCTTCATCTCTTTATTGTGTGTACTTCTTAGGGAATTTACTCTACAATAAGTTTTAGGATAGCAGCCACAACTAGTCTGCGCAACATTCATTTGCATTCTATCTCTACATATTATTACCTTATTTTGTTCTGTCATAAAACTCTATATATATAACTTTTTGCTGCACAAGCACCATTCCTACAAATATGAATAGAAGAGGGTCGGAAGCACACAAGGCGTAAACAAAACACCTTCTGGTGGAGTATGTCACATCAAGAGAACTGTACACAGCTTAAAGATAAATGCTTACTAACATTTAGAAACCTCAGTCTATATGAGGTATCAGTAACACACATTCTGTTATCCTCTCAGGGCACTCTGGACCACTCTGCTTGCTTCTCCTGCTTGTAATATACCTCTACAGGTTTGATGCCTGTGCTGCAGCATTTAGTGCCCCCCTGAGCTGGTGCTTGACTTATCTGTTAGATTCCTGCCCCTGGTCTGCTGCCACAATGCAGAAACCTTGACTCAGATCGACTGCACCTCAAACGTTCCTGTTACCTTACACATGGAAATGTAGAGGTATATTACAAGGAGGAGAAGCAAGCAGAGTGGTCAAGAGGGCCCTGAAAGGACAACAGATGGTGTGTTACTGATACATCATATAGACTGAGGTTTCTTAATGTGGGTAAGCATTTATCTGTAAGCTGTGCACATTTCTCTTGATGTGACATACTACACCAGAAGGTTTTTGTTTTGGCTTTGTGCGCTTCCACCTCTCTTCTGTACATAGACTCTTTGGAGAATCAACATTTTGCAAAGTGTGGATCCATATATTGGAGCTGCCGAGATGTTGTCTTTATCCCATCCTCTTCCATACTGTGGTGTCAAACTACTTCTGGCATTGTTTCACTGTATACATGACTATATATCCTTTAATTATTGAGTCAAATGTTTATATAAGCGCTGGACTTTCCTCTTTAGTATATATATATATATATATATATATATATATATATATATACACACGATAATTGAAAGTGCAGCGCACTACAGCCCAGTAATTAAAAAAAACAGCCTCTCGGTAAAATCCAAAATGTTTATTATTCCATTTAAAAGCATAGATTACGGCATCCATAAAAACACATCTTTTCACAAGATACAATTACAATGTGTACAAGTCCACCTGCATACGCGTTTCGTGCATGCGCACTTGGTCACTGCATAGGTAACCACCTGTGCACATCTTACTTAAACAGTTTACTCTTAAAGATACAGTGTGTGTTCTTATGTGTTTGCTATTTCATTGATGATAGACATATTTCCCTCATAACTATTGGTAACAACATTTGATTTTTTACACAATCTCTTTGATACATTTTTAGGAAAAATTTAGCTTATAGTTTCAACAAATTTATAAAAATATATAGAAAAAATATGAAAAAAAAGGGGGAAGGACATGGAAAAAACCAACAGCCTAAGGTGCCAATTTATATATAGTAAATGGAGCAATAGATTATGTACATTATACAACTTCATCAGTAATTTATTATAAAACATCTCTATTTCATTTAGTATATATATATATATATATATATATATATATATATATATATATATATATATATATATATATATATATATATATATATAAATAAAACAGTCAAAAGATAATCCTTTATATCTTCATGTGATAATGTGAAAGAGAGGAGAAGAAACTGTGATTAAATGAACAAATCAAGGTTTTTTCTCATATTTAGACCTTGTGGACTACTAGTTTGTAAAGTAAAGATCCAGTATTCCTCTCGCTTATTGAGTTTGTTCTCTCTGTCTCCTCTTCTCTTCCACATGGGCACATGATCAATGCCCTGTATGGTCAGTTTAGACACATCAGCATTATGCAACTCTTTAAAGTGTCTTGCAACGGGAGTATCAGACTCTACATCTTCTATTGATCTGAGATGTTGAAGAAACCTGTCCTTTAATGGACGTTTAGTTTTACCTGTATATTGCTTTAAGCAAATTTGACATGTTAATAAATAAACAACATGTGTAGTAGCACAAGTTATGTAAAAATTAATATCATGTTCCATTTGCGTACTATTGGATTTAAACTTCTGTCCTTCGGTTACATGGGAGCAGGTTTTGCAGATTGGATGTCTACATTTAAAAAATCCAACTCTCTTTTTAAGCCAAGTAGTATTAGTTTTATTGGGCAAATCTTATTGAGAAAGAAAAAATTGGCTCTTCTAGTGACAAAATCACAACCTTTCTCTACTATCCCTTTAATAATAGGTACAGTAATACAGTATTATAGATACATTGATGACCTGATATTCATCCTGGATGGAGATGAGAGGCTGGCCAAAAGTTTCTGTGACTATCTGAATTCTAATACATGGGCATTTCTTTTGTGAGGGAGAATAATGCCCACTCGGTAGATTTTCTTGACATACAGATAATGGCTGAGAATGGGCATATTAATACTACTTTATACAGAAAACCGTCAGCAGGGAATACAATCTTGCAATATGATTCCTGCCACCCCAGACATGTTGTTAGGGGCATTCCAAAGGGGGAATATATTAGAGCCAGGAGAAATTGTACGAAAGATGAGGACTATTGTAAACAAGCTGCAATAATCACAGACAGATTAAAAGACAGAGGATATAATACTCTACTATCGAATAAAGTAAGGGAAGAGATAGAACATACACCAAGGGATGAATTATTGAAATACAAACGAAAAACTAAAAGCAATGAGAAGAGACAATCAAAACTGAAATGTGTCACTACTTATAATGACGAATATCACAAAATCTGTAACATTGTAAGAGAATCTCTTCCTATATTGTATACCGATCCTATTATTAAAGGGATAGTAGAGAAAGGTTGTGATTTTGTCACTAGAAGAGCCAAAACTTTGGACAATTTTCTGTCTCCATCAGATTTGCCCAATAAAACCAATACTACTTGGCTTTTTTAAATGTAGATGTCAAATCTGCAAAACTTGCTCCCATGTAACCGAAGGACAGAAGTTTAAATCCAATAGTACGCAAATGGAACATGATATCAATTTTTACATAACTTGTGCTACTACACATGTTGTTTATTTATTAACATGTCAAATTTGCTTAAAGCAATTTACAGGTAAAACTAAACGTCCGTTAAAGGACAGGTTTCTTCAACATCTCAGATCAATAGAAGATGTAGAGTCTGAAACTCCCGTTGCAAGACACTTTAAAGATTTGCATAATGCTGATGTGTCTAAACTGACCATACAGGGCATTGATCATCTGCCCACGTGGAAGAGAGGAGGAGACAGAGAGAACAAACTCCATAAGTGAGAGGTATAGTGGATCTTTACTTTACAAACTAGTAGTCCACATGGTCTAAATATGAGAAAATACCTTATTTTGTTAATTTAATCAAAGTTTCTTCTCTCTTTCACATTATCACATGAAGATGTAAAGGATTGTCTTTTGACTGTTTTATTTATATATATATATATATATATATATATATATATATATATATATATATATATATATACACTAAATGAAATAGAGATGTTTTATATTAGATTACTGATGAACTTGTATAATGTACATAACCTATTGCTCCATTTACTATATATGAATAGGCACCTTAGGCTGTTGGTTTTTTTCATGTCCTTCCCCCTTTTTTTCTCATATTTTTTCTATATATTTTTATAAATTTGTTGAAACTATAAGCTAAATTTTGCCTAAAAATGTATCAAAGAGATTGTGTAAAAAATCAAATGTTGTTACCAATAGTTATGAGGGAAATATGTCTATCCATCAATGAAATAGCAAACACATAAGAACATACACTGTATCTTTAAGAGTAAACTGTTTATGTAAGTGTGCACAGGTGGTTACCTATACAAAACGCGTATGCAGGTGGACCTGTACACATTGTAATTGTATCTTGTGAAAAACATAATTTATGCTTACCTGATAAATTCCTTTCTTCTGTAGTGTGATCAGTCCACGGGTCATCATTACTTCTGGGATATTACTCCTCCCCAACAGGAAGTGCAAGAGGATTCACCCAGCAGAGCTGCATATAGCTCCTCCCCTCTACGTCACTCCCAGTCATTCGACCAAGGACCAACGAGAAAGGAAAAGCCAAGGGTGAAGTGGTGACTGGAGTATAAATTAAAAAATATTTACCTGCCTTAAAAACAGGGCGGGCCGTGGACTGATCACACTACAGAAGAAAGGAATTTATCAGGTAAGCATAAATTATGTTTTCTTCTGTTAAGTGTGATCAGTCCACGGGTCATCATTACTTCTGGGATACCAATACCAAAGCAAAAGTACACGGATGATGGGAGGGATAGGCAGGCTCTTTATACAGAAGGAACCACTGCCTGAAGAACCTTTCTCCCAAAAATAGCCTCCGATGAAGCAAAAGTGTCAAATTCGTAAAATTTGGAAAAAGTATGAAGCGAAGACCAAGTTGCAGCCTTGCAAATCTGTTCAACAGAGGCCTCATTCTTGAAGGCCCAAGTGGAAGCCACAACTCTAGTAGAATGAGCTGTAATTCTTTCAGGAGGCTGCTGTCCAGCAGTCTCATAAGCTAAACGAATTATGCTACGAAGCCAAAAAGAAAGAGAGGTAGCGGAAGCTTTTTGACCTCTCCTCTGCCCAGAGTAAATGACAAACAGAGAAGACGTTTGTCGAAATTCCTTAGTTGCCTGTAAGTAAAATTTTAGAGCACGGACTACATCCAGGTTGTGCAGTAGACGTTCCTTCTTTGAAGAAGGATTTGGGCATAAAGAAGGAACAACAATCTCTTGATTGATATTCCTGTTAGTAACTACCTTAGGTAAGAACCCAGGTTTAGTACGCAGGACTACCTTATCTGAATGAAAAATCAAATAAGGAGAATCACAATGTAAGGCTGATAATTCAGAGACTCTTCGAGCCGAGGAAATAGCCATTAAAAATAGAACTTTCCAAGATAACAACTTTATATCAATGGAATGAAGGGGTTCAAACGGAACGCCCTGTAAAACATTAAGAACAAGGTTTAAACTCCATGGTGGAGCAACAGTTTTAAACACAGGCTTAATTCTGGCCAAAGCCTGACAAAAAGCCTGGACGTCAGGAACTTCTGACAGACGTTTGTGTAACAGAATGGACAGAGCTGAGATCTGTCCCTTTAATGAACTAGCAGATAAACCCTTTTCTAAACCTTCTTGTAGAAAAGACAATATCCTAGGAATCCTAACCTTACTCCAAGAGTAACCTTTGGATTCACACCAATATAGGTATTTATGCCATATCTTATGGTAAATCTTTCTGGTAACAGGTTTCCTAGCCTGTATTAAGGTATCAATAACTGACTCAGAAAATCCACGTCTTGATAAAATCAAGCGTTCAATTTCCAAGCAGTCAGCTTCAGAGAAGTTAGATTTTGATGTTTGAAGGGACCCTGTATCAGAAGGTCCTGTTTCAGAGGTAGAGACCAAGGTGGACAGGATGACATGTCCACCAGGTCTGCATACCAAGTCCTGCGTGGCCACGCAGGTGCTATTAGAATCACTGATGCTCTCTCTTGTTTGATTCTGGCAATCAATCGAGGAAGCAACAGGAAGGGTGGAAACACGTAAGCCATCCTGAAGTCCCAAGGTGCTGTCAGAGCATCTATCAGGACTGCTCCTGGATCCCTGGATCTGGACCCGTAACAAGGAAGCTTGGCGTTCTGTCGAGACGCCATGAGATCTATCTCTGGTTTGCCCCAATGTCGAAGTATTTGGGCAAAGACCTCCGGATGAAGTTCCCACTCCCCCGGATGAAAAGTCTGACGACTTAAGAAATCCGCCTCCCAGTTCTCCACTCCCGGGATGTGGATTGCTGACAGGTGGCAAGAGTGAGACTCTGCCCAGCGAATTATCTTTGATACTTCCATCATAGCTAGGGAGCTTCTTGTCCCTCCCTGATGGTTGATGTAAGCTACAGTCGTGATGTTGTCCGACTGAAACCTGATGAACCCCCGAGTTGTCAACTGGGGCCAAGCCAGGAGGGCATTGAGAACTGCTCTCAATTCCAGAATGTTTATTGGCAGGAGACTCTCCTCCTGACTCCATTGTCCCTGAGCCTTCAGAGAATTCCAGACGGCACCCCAACCTAGAAGGCTGGCGTCTGTTGTTACAATTGTCCAGTCTGGTCTGCTGAATGGCATCCCCCTGGACAGATGTGGCCGAGAAAGCCACCATAGAAGAGAATTTCTGGTCTCTTGATCCAGATTCAGAGAAGGGGATAAGTCTGAGTAATCCCCATTCCACTGACTTAGCATGCACAGTTGCAGTGGTCTGAGGTGTAAGCGTGCAAAGGGTACTATGTCCATTGCCGCTACCATTAAGCCGATTACCTCCATGCATTGAGCCACTGACGGGTGTTGAATGGAATGAAGGGTGCGGCAAGCACTTTGAAGTCTTGTTAGCCTGTCCTCTGTCAGGTAAATCTTCATTTCTACAGAATCTATAAGAGTCCCCAGGAAGGGAACTCTTGTGAGTGGAACGAGTGAACTTTTCTTTTCGTTCACCTTCCATCCATGTGACCTTAGAAATGCCAGCACTAACTCTGTATGAGACTTGGCAGTTTGAAAGCTTGAAGCTTGTATCAGAATGTCGTCTAGGTATGGAGCTACCGAGATTCCCCGCGGTCTTAGTACCGCCAGAAGAGCACCCAGAACCTTTGTGAAGATTCTTGGAGCTGTAGCCAATCCGAATGGAAGAGCCACAAACTGGTAATGCCTGTCTAGGAAGGCAAACCTTAGGTACCGATAATGATCTTTGTGAATCGGTATGTGAAGGTAAGCATCTTTTAAATCTACAGTGGTCATGTACTGACCCTCTTGGATCATAGGTAAAATTGTCCGAATAGTCTCCATCTTGAACGATGGAACTCTTAGGAATTTGTTTAGGATCTTTAAGTCCAGGATTGGTCTGAAAGTTCCCTCTTTTTTGGGAACCACAAACAGATTTGAGTAAAACCCCTGTCCCTGTTCCGATCGTGGAACTGGATGGATTACTCCCATTAACAAGAGCTCTTGTACGCAGCGTAGAAACGCCTCTTTCTTTGTCTGGATTGTTGACAATCTTGACAGATGAAATCTCTCTCTTGGAGGAGAGTATTTGAAGTCCAGAAGGTATCCCTGAGATATTATCTCTAGCGCCCAGGGATCCTGAACATCTCTTGCCCAAGCCTGGGCGAAGAGAGAAAGTCTGCCCCCCACTAGATCCGATCCCGGATCGGGGGCCCTCAATTCATGCTGTTTTAGGGGCAGCAGCAGGTTTCCTAGTCTGCTTGCCCTTGTTCCAGGACTGGTTAGGTTTCCAGCCTTGTCTGTAGCGAGCAACAGCTCCTTCCTGTTTTGGTGCAGAGGAAGTTGATGCTGCTCCTGCTTTGAAATTACGAAAGGAACGAAAATTAGACTGTCTAGTCTTGGCTTTGGCTTTGTCCTGAGGCAGGGCATGGCCTTTACCTCCTGTAATGTCAGCGATAATCTCTTTCAACCCGGGCCCGAATAAGGTCTGCCCTTTGAAAGGTATATTAAGCAATTTAGACTTAGAAGTAACATCAGCTGACCAGGATTTTAGCCACAGCGCCCTGCGTGCCTGAATGGCGAATCCTGAATTCTTCACCGTAAGTTTAGTAAGATGTACTACGGCCTCCGAAATGAATGAATTAGCTAGTTTAAGGACTCTAAGCCTGTCCGTAATGTCGTCCAGAGTAGCTGAACCAATGTTCTCTTCCAGAGACTCAATCCAGAATGCCGCTGCAGCCGTGATCGGCGCAATGCATGCAAGGGGTTGCAATATAAAACCTTGTTGAACAAACATTTTCTTAAGGTAACCCTCTAACTTTTTATCCATTGGATCTGAAAAAGCACAGCTATCCTCCACTGGGATAGTGGTACGCTTAGCTAAGGTAGAAACTGCTCCCTCCACCTTAGGGACCGTTTGCCATAAGTCCCTTGTGGTGGCGTCTATTGGAAACATTTTTCTAAATATCGGAGGGGGTGAGAACGGCACACCGGGTCTATCCCACTCCTTAGTAACAATTTCAGTAAGTCTCTTAGGTATAGGAAAAACCTCAGTACTCGTCGATACCGCAAAATATTTATCCAACCTACACATTTTCTCTGGTATTGCAACTGTGTTACAATCATTCAGAGCCGCTAACACCTCCCCTAGTAATACACGGAGGTTTTCCAGTTTAAATTTAAAATTTGAAATATCTGAATCCAGTCTGTTTGGATCAGAACCGTCACCCACAGAATGAAGTTCTCCGTCCTCATGTTCTGCCACCTGTGACGCAGTGTCTGACATGGCCCTAATATTATCAGCGCACTCTGTTCTCACCCCAGAGTGATCACGCTTACCTCTTAGTTCTGGTAATTTAGCCAAAACCTCAGTCATAACAGTAGCCATATCCTGTAATGTGATTTGTAATGGCCGCCCAGATGTACTCGGCGCTACAATATCACGCACCTCCCTCTGAGCGGGAGATGTAGGTACTGACACGTGAGGCGAGTTAGTCGGCATAACTCTCCCCTCGTTGTTTGGTGAAATGTGTTCAATTTGTACAGATTGACTTTTATTTAAAGTAGCATCAATACAGTTAGTACATAAATTTCTATTGGGCTCCACTTTGGCATTGAAACAAATGACACAGGTATCATCCTCTGAATCAGACATGTTTAACACACTAGCAAATAAACTTGCAACTTGGAAATACAATTCAATTAGAATAATATTAAAACGTACTGTGCCTTTAAGAAGCACAGAAGATCTATGACAGTTGAAAATTAATAAATTGAAACAGTTATAGCCTCAATCCTTGTAAACAACACAACTTTAGCAAAGGTTTAATCCCATTAGCAAAGATAACAAATTCTGAAAGCAGGAAACAAATTACAGAATAAACGTTTTTTATCTCAGTCAAACTATAATTCTCACAGCTCTGCTGAGAGAAATTACCTCCCTTAAAATAAGTTTTGAAGACCCCTGAGCTCTGTAGAGATGAACCGGATCATGCAGGGAATACAATGAGTTGCTGACTGAAATATTTGATGCATAGTAAAAGCGCCAAAAAACGGCCCCTCCCCCTCACACACAGCAGTGAGGGAGAACAGAAACTGTCAGAAAACAGATTAAGCAACTGCCAAGTGGAAAAATAGTGCCCAAACATTTATTCACACAGTACCTCAGCAAATGAAAACGATTTTACATTCCAGCAAAAACGTTAAATATAATCTCTAGTTATTAAACAGCTTTATGTCTTTCTTACAGTGTAATTCTAGTGAAGTACCATTCCCCAGAATACTGAAGTGTAAAGTATACATACATGACATTATATCGGTATGGCAGGATTTTCTCATCAATTCCATTGTCAGAAAATAAAAACTGCTACATACCTCTATGCAGATTCATCTGCCCGCTGTCCCCTGATCTGAAGTTTACCTCACTCCTCAGATGGCCGAGAACAGCAATATGATCTTAACTACTCCGGCTAAAATCATAGCAAAACTCTGGTAGATTCTTCTTCAAACTCTGCCAGAGAGGTAATAACACACTCCGGTGCTATTTTAAAATAACAAACTTTTGATTGAAGATATAAAACTAAGTATAATCACCATAGTCCTCTCACACATCCTATCTAGTCGTTGGGTGCAAGAGAATGACTGGGAGTGACGTAGAGGGGAGGAGCTATATGCAGCTCTGCTGGGTGAATCCTCTTGCACTTCCTGTTGGGGAGGAGTAATATCCCAGAAGTAATGATGACCCGTGGACTGATCACACTTAACAGAAGAAAGATGTGTTTTTATGGATGCCATAATCTATGTTTTTAAATGGAATAATAAACATTTTGGATTTTACCGAGAGGCTGTTTTTTTTAATTACTGGGCTGTAGTGTGCTGTACTTTCAATTATTGTGTCATTTCCTTGGATGTGCTGAACAGACGCATCGTGAAAGCAGCATTCAATTCCCCAGCTACCTACGACTCACTCTAAATTGTGCCGGTCAGTAGACGCAGCAACAGCATTGAGGAGGAGAATTTCGGCTTATGAACTATAGGTGAGATTGTTTGTGGCGCTATACCCTGCAGAGGTGTACTGTTATATATATATATATATATAAATATATATATATAATTAATTATTAAAAGTGTGTTAACAGAGATTTAAAGCGGTTTGGTACTCTATATAACCAAAGGTTTGACTGGGTATATATATATATATATATACCTGTATATATATATATATATTACAATATGTATTTGCATCTGATTGAGTTTACATATTTTCTGCCCGTACTAAGCCAAATACGATAAAGTTCTTAAAGTTATCACAGTGTCTTGTCTGAAGGTTACATATAAAAATCCACCCGGATAGCAAATGTGTATTCGGCACCTGCCTTGTTGCAAACTCCATAGAAAACAATGGTTGGAAAGTCTGAATGAAATCAGTCTCACAAGGGCCAAAAGTTACATGCTAATAGATGTATAATGAATGTGTATTCTGAACTTGTCTGCATTCCAATACAACGGAACATAACAGACAGTCTGAGGCAGCGAATACGATCGGGTTGATTGACACTCCCTGCTAGCGGCCGGTTGGCCGCAAATCTACATGAGGCGGCATTGCACCAGCAGTTCACCAGAACTGCTGGTGCAATGATAAATGCTGACAGCTTATGCTGTTGGCATTTATCGATGTGCAGCGGACATTATACGCTACATCTTATTATGTTCACTCGCACTATGATAAATCTACCCCATAGTCTAACACCTGAGGCCTCATATTGTTGAGCACTTATAACTTTTTAATGCAGCATTTAATTGAATATTTTTTTATCAGAAAGTGCTATTATGAGTGTAATTGTACTTGTTAATGTATTTTTGATGTTTTTTGTGCATAACAGTTAACCAGTGCTCTGAGGATGCACATTAAATTAAATTGCACTCGAGTGAATGAATTTGCTTTGAATTCGTAATCCACACGCTACTGCCGATGCGTGCAAACACCCGTGATAAACCCAATATTGCTTGCGTAAAATAGTTAGCGCGGCACTCGTAATCTGGCCCTAAGTTACACCCGCCTATTTGCAACATATTTGACATACAATTTACAAGTTAATACTCGCTGTTACCGGTTGCATTCACTCCATCAAGTACCTCAGGTCCCAGCTGCTCCAAGATACGGCACTTATAATCATTGAGATGTGCGACACAGCTTGGGCCACTGTCAGTACTGCGAGCTGTCTGTTTTTCTTTGGACAGCTTCCCATTCACGATCCTCATCATATCAGAAAACCTCTTCTTGAACACTAATTTCAAGGTCTGGAAGAGATGTGGACATTCTCACATACACTCGCTTCAACTTTCTGAAACTTTGATAAATGGGCTATAATATATATGTCAGATTACTGTACCATTTTTAACATGCACCATTAAATTCTGAGACATCATAATCAGCATGTTATTTTCTTCTTCATTAAATCACCAGTTAACATTAGACTGCAAAACAGGACCCCCCATTGCAATCCATCCCGAAACCCTCAATAGGTGACAATTATCTGCCCAAACAACTCAAACCTTGCAACTCCTGCAAACCCTTTTCTGTTATCTCCAGAGGGCTTTTCACACATCTGAATTTATCTGAATATGCCCAGTTTACATTTCAACTACCATATTCATATATTTGTTACACTTACATTGACAATTGAAACATTTTAATTTTCTAATAAAGTGGGGCAAAAAAGTATTTAGTCAGCCATCAATTGTGCAAGTTCTCCCACTTAAGAAGATGAGAGAGGCCTGTAATTTCCATCATAGGTATACCTCAACTATGAGAGACACAATGTGGAAACAAATCCAGTCAATCACATTGTCTGATTTGGAAAGAATTTATTTGCATATTATGGTGGAAAATAAGTATTTGGTCACCTACAAACAAGCAAGATTTCTGTCTCTCACAGACCTGTATCTTCTTCTTTAAGAGGCTCCTCTGTCCTCCACTCATTACCTGTATTAATGGCACCTGTTTGAACTTGTTATTAGTATAAAAGACACCTGTCCACAACCTCAAACAGTCACACTCCAAACTCCACTATGGTGAAGACCAAAGAGCTGTCGAAGGACACCAGAAACAAAATTGTAGACCTGCACCAGGCTGGGAAGACTGAATCTGCAATAGGCAAGCAGCTTGGTGTGAAGAAATCAACTGTGGGAGCAATAATTCGAAAATGGAAGACATACAAGACCACTGATAACCTCCCTCGATCTGGGGCTCCACGCAAGATCTCACCCCGTGGGATCAAAATGATCACAAGAACGGTGAGCAAACATCCCAGAACCACATGGGGGGGACCTAGTGAATGACCTGCAGAGAGCTGGGACCAACATAACAAAGGCTACATCAGTAACACACTACGCTGCCAGGGACTCAGATCCTGCAGTGCCAGATGTGTCCCCCTGCTTAAGCCAGTACATGTCCGGGCCCGTCTGAAGTATGCTAGAGAGCATTTGGAAGATCCAGAAGTGGATTGGGAGAATGTCATATAGTCAGATGAAACCAAAGTAGAACTGTTTGGTAGAAACACAGTTGCAACCAAAGAACACCATACCTACTGTGAAGCATGGGTGTGGCAACATCATGCTTTGGGGCTGTTTCTCTGCAAAGGGAACAGGACGACTGATTCGTGTACATGAAAAGATGAACGGGGGGCCATGTATCGTGAGATTTTGAGTGCAAACCTCCTTCCATCAGCAAGGGCATTGAAGATGAAACGTGGCTGGGTCTTTGAGCATGACAATGATCCCAAACACACCACCCGGGCAATGAAGGCGTTGCTTCGTAAGAAGCATTTCAAGGTCCTGGAGTGGCCTAGCCAGTCTCCAGATCTCAACCCCATAGAAAACCTTTGGAGGGAGTTGAAAGTCTGTGTTGCCCAGCGACAGCCCCAAAACATCACTGCTCTAGAGGAGATCTGCATGCAGGAATGGGCCAACATACCAGCAACAGTGTGTGACAACCTTGTGAAGACTTACAGAAAACGTTTGACCTCTGTCATTGCCAACAAAGGATATATAACAAAGTATTGAGATGAACTTTTGATATTGACCAAATACTTATTTTCCAAAATAATATGCAAATAAATTATTTCCATATCAGACAATGTGATTGTCTGGATTTGTTTCCACATTTTGTCTCTCATAGTTGAGGTATACCTATGATGAAAATTACAGGCCTCTCTCATCTTCTTAAGTGGGAGAACTTGCACAATTGGTGGATGACTAAATACTTTTTTGCCCCACTGTATATGCGTCTAATTAATGATTGTTGTATTAAATATGTTCATGTATTCATTAGCATTTCATTATATAAACTCATCAACATGTCTGCAAGTCAGTGAAATAGGTTTAAAATAACAAATAATATATTGAATTGTGATTACGTGGCTTTGCCGTTGGTTTATTAAGGATTGCTTTGTTATATGCTACTCAAAATAAGATAGTGAGAAAGTCACTCTGAATCCTACATCTACTTGACTGAAATGGGGAAAATAGAATTGTGATAGTTAGCAATTGTCAGGAGGCTGCTGTTAAAATCTATATGCTGTATATACATATCTATTTCAGTTAGGATTGCCAACTATGTTCCATATGTCACCGCCGCACGCAGACAGGAGCCGACTTCCCCCTAGGCAATGAGCAGAACAGCAGGTGCCGCATCCCTAGCAACAGCTAGAGCGGCGCGGCGTGACACCCAGGTGCTGAACCAAATATGGACTGGCTCCTAAGCTTACATTCCTGACTTTTCAAATAATGATACCAAAATTTGATACTAGGAGTAAATTAGAAAGTTCCTTAAAATTGCATGCTTTATCTCAATGAAAGAAAAAATGTGGTTTTCATATCCCCTTAATGGACTTTAAAGGAACACTCAAGTCAAAATTAAACTTTCATGATTCAGACAGAGCTTGCAATTTTAAACAACTTTCCAATTTATGTCCATTAACAAAATGTGCACCTTCTTTTTATTTTTAGACTTTTTGATGTACCGGCTCCTACTGAGCATGTGCAAGAATTCACAGAATATACGTATAAGCATTTGTGATTGGCTGATGGCTGTCACATGATACAGGAGGAGTGGAAATAGACATAACTTTGCAAATTGTCAGAAAAATAAATCTACTACTCATTTGAAGTGCAGACTGTTTTTTTTCTAATGCATTTGTTGATTATGCAAATCTACTGTATTTACTGGTCCTTTAAAAATACTGGACATTTAAGTGTCCAGTATTTTTGTATAGATTTTACTGGACAACCTGCTAAAATACTGGGCTGTCCAGATGAATACTGGACAACTGGCACCCATAATTTTGATCTGTTCTTACACTTGTGGCATGAACTATTAAATTGAAACAACAAGGTGTTCAATAGTTTTCATAGGCCCTGTACTAGTAATCCAAAATATCTTGTGATAGAAAGTGAGCATTTTTAAATCGAATATTTTTAACATGTTTATAAATTCTCCCCAAGTATGGCCTCTTTTTCTCTCAAATAAACACAAGTTGACTTAGCTTTGTGGAATTTCTACATCCTCCATTGTTTGTGCCTGGACATGCCATGAATCAATTACTTGATGACTGCCCAGGAACACAGATTTTTTTACATAGCTTGCCAGAAGCAAAATAATTCTTGTTGCTCTTTTAACAAGCTTGCTATCTCTCTATTTTTCCTTTTGTGAAAAAAAAAATTGTAAATGTTTTCTGTCAGAAAAGGCCCATATAATCCCTAAATGTCTTCTTGCTTGTCCAATAGCTCATGACATCATACGTCCTTCTCTGTTGAATTGTGCAGATTATCTTTGTGTACCCTGATAACAGAAAGATTCACAACTATAGTTTCTAAAAATTAGGGGGGGGCACAGATCCCTTGTAATTATACATAGGAATCCAAGGTACAAACCTCTTATTAAGATGTCATATTTGAAGGTAGACCTGTTTAAACAATAAGAGAAAAATAATAAATTAGGCATTCGCACAGAGCAAATCACTCAACACAGACATTTTTATTCTATATGCAAGTTCAAAAAAGCCACTTCTAAGTACAGAATTTATGCATCAACGTCCATATTTTATTTCCATAATGGGATAGAAAAGTACATTTTCTTATACAGAAATTGCAGTATGCAAAAAGTTTACCTAAAGTACAAAAGACAAATTTGTGTGGTACATTTATATGAGTCTACATATTCATGGTATAATATTCATGGTAAGGCTTTGGTATCTTTATAGCATGTCATTTTATAACTTTTGACCCATCAATGCTATGTGTTAATTCCTGCAAATAGGTTAAACACATAGATGTAGTAAACCTCAAGAGCCATAGAGAACTGCTGGTCCTAAGAGGAAACTTCCGCTGATTAATTCAGCAACACTAGTAGCACAGCTGTGTCAGTACTTTACCTACTGTATGTGTTTAACTCCTTGTAAAGGTTAAACACATAGATTTTTAGGGTCAATAGAGATAAAATGCTCTAATGAATGAATGAAAGCATGTCATTTATTTCACTATAATGGTCCTTTAATAGGGCATTTATGTTTAAACTAGCCTAACAGCTACAAAGGCAGCTATGTCAGTAGCAGCAGACTGTACTAATCCTTCTCTGTTCTCATGTGACCTATAATTTGATTTAAGAGGCTGTTCTCATTGATCAAAGTGTATCTGTCAGAATAGGTTTTAAGGTTAACAAGTATCCTGGAAATGAGATAAATGATGACTTAATGTTTGAAACCATTGTCTATTTGTATAACTTTATTAGGGTCACAAGCACATACAATACCATACTGCACATACAAAAAAATACCAGATTTTATTTGATTATTAACAATAGAGTTAATGGGTCTCATTGTAAAGGCAAGATCATTTTCAAAATTCATTGAGCATTGCTTCAGCTATATTTTGCACTGTTTAGTCAGAGGGAGTTCCTGCCATTAAAGCGATACTAAACCCACATTTTTTCTTTCATGATTCAGATAGGGCAGCAATTTTACACAACTTTCTAATTTACTCCTATTATCAAATTTTCTTCGTTCTCTTGGTATCTTTATTTGAAAAAGCAGTAATATAAAATTAAGAGCAAGACCATTTTTGGTTCAGCACTTGGGTAGCGCTTGTTGATTGTTGTCTAAATATAGCCACCAATTAACACCCAGGTGCTGAATGAAAAATGGTCTGAGTCCTAACCTTAAATTTCTGCTTTTTCAAATAAAGATAGCAAGAGAACGAAGAAAATTGATAATAGAAGTGAATTAGAAAGTTGTTTAAAATTGCATGCTCTATCTGAATCATGAAAGAAAAAAAAAAGGATTTAGTGTCTTTAACAGCAATAGTTGCATAAGTTGCCCAATAAATGATATCTGTCACCTCAAACATAAACTACTAGCAAATATATATATATATATATATATATATATATATATATATATATATATATATATATATATATATATAAGAACAACATATATACAAAGACTAAATGGTTTATGCAGATGTTTGTATTTTTTAAATATTCACATATTTGTTGCTATGGTGAAGTGTTCTATCTGGATAGATCAAAAGGTATCTTAGCGATCTCAAAAATGGGGACAGGGGACAGGTGTGAGAGTTCCAAGAAATTCTTGTCGTTTTTCTGTTTGTTTTATTTCTCTGTTTAGCTATTCTCAAGTTTCTTTTTCACATATATTAGTGTGGACTGTTTTATAAAGAAAGTTTGTTAATTTAGTTCTAATTAGTTTGTTCTGTAACGATTTAAAGGCATTTTTGTCACGCCGGTGTCCTTCATAGTGCAAATCGTTCTTTACGACAAAAGGTGAATAGTTAGCAGACCGATGCTGCTCCATTGATTATACGGTTACCATCTTTTCATGTTCATTAGCATATATTTACGTAATAATAATTGTACAGCATAAATTAGAAACCAAAGCTGCTATGACTGTTTTTAATAATTGTTGGTTTATAATTAAATTCTAACAGCTAGATTATGATTCTTGCGTTAAGGTAAAAAAGCAGCATTAACAGGTCCTAACGCTGCCTTTTCACTACCGCTGGTATTACGCGTCTTGCAGGTTTAGGGGCACCGCACACTTTTTTGGCCTTACCGCAAACCAACTTACGTAAACTTTGCAAAGTCTTTTTTCTATGGGACTTCCAATAGGTTAGATTTTATTTTACAGGTCAATTTGTATTTATTTTAGCTAGGTAGTTAGTAAATAGTTAATAACTATTTAATAACTATTCTACCTAGTTAAAAAAAATACAAACTTGCCTGTAAAATAAAAATAAATCCTGATAGCTACAATGTAATTATAAGTTATATTGTATTGTATTTATTATTATATTATATAATTATATTATTAGTTATATTGTATTGTATTTAGTTTTAAATAGGAATATTTATTAGATTAGGGGTTAATAAGTGTAGGTAGGTTGCGGCGACATTAGGGGCGGCAGATTAGGGGTTAATAAATATAATGTAGGTGTCGGCGATGTTGGGGGCAGCAGATTAGGGGTTAATAAGTGTAATGTAGCTGGCGGCGGTGTCCGGAGCGGCAGATTGGGGGTTAATAAATATAATGCAGGTGGCGGCTATGTCGGGGGCCGCAGATTAGGGGTTAATAAGTGTAAAATTAGGGGTGTTTAGACTCGGGGTTCATGTTAGGGTGTTAGGTGTAAACATATAATGTGTTTCCCCATAGGAATTAATGGGGCTGTGTTACTGAGTTTTATGCTGCTTTTTTGCAGGTGTTAGGCTTTTTTTCAGCCGGCTCTCCCCATTGATGTCTATGGGGAAATCGTGCACGAGCACGTACAACCAGCTCACCGCTGACTTAAGCAGTGCTGGTATTGGAGTGTGGTATGGAGCACAATTTTGCTCTACGCTCACTTCTTGTCTTTTAACGCCGGGTTTCAGAAAACCTGTAATACCAGCGCTGTAGATAAGTGAGCGGTGACAATAAACTGCTCATTAGCACTGCACAGCTCCTAACGCAAAACTCATAAATTGCCTTCCATTCAATTGGCTCCCCGTTATGTTGGTCCTTTTCGAATACTCCGACGGGTTAATCCTGTGGCCTACGCTCCTGCTATGTGCATCTCCAATGTTTTTCATGTCTCCCTATTGAAACCATTGGTTTGTAATCGGTTTACCACTGTGTTGCCTCGTCCCCGTCCTATCTTTGTTGACAACCATGAGGAGTATGAGGTCAGCAGCATTATTGACTCTCGTATGTTCAGGGGCCGTATACAGTATTTGGTTCACTGGAGGGGCTACGGTCCAGAGGAGCGTTCTTGGGTTCCCTCCTCTGATGTTCATGCTCCCGCCCTCCTCCGTGCCTTCCATGCCCGTTTCCCCAATAAGCCTTTTGTCCTCCTGCGGGGGAGGGGTCGTGGAGGGGAGGGTACTGTCAGGGATTTCTCCCTGCTGTGTTTGCCATGTGCTTCTGGCAGCCATTTTACTCACCTCTCTTCTTGACTATGGTGCATTGTGGGGGATGCTGCTCATTTCCTGCACTTCCTTTTATGGCCAGACTGGTGTGCATCATCCATGTGAGACAGGATGCAGTCTCAGAATTGTGATGTCATCACTTATTATTTAAAGGGCCTCTGTTCAGTATGCTTTGCCTTTGCATTGTCTCAGACCTGTTTGTGAGAGTTCCTGTGTATTACCTGGTTGCCTGATGTCCTTCCTGGTTCCTGATCCCTGGCTTGTTCCTGACTCTGCTGTTTTCCTTATTCCTGATTCTGGCTCGTCTGACTACCAACTCTGGTTTTGACTCCTGGCTTGTTATTTGACTTGTGGACTTTTTATTATTTTTTGCTATTAATAAAGGTGTGATTATTTTTGCACTTCTCGTCTGTCTGATTCCTGGCACCCTGATAGGTCCCAGCCGTATATTCCCTTTAAGGGACGTCATCCAAGATGGCATCCCTTGAATTCCGATTGGCTAATTCTATCAGCCAATAGTAATTAAAGGAAAATAAATCCTATTGGCTGATGCAATCAGCCAATAGGATTGAGCTTCAATCCTATTGGCTGACCCAATCAGCCAATGGGATTGAGCTTGCATTCTATTGGCTGTTCCAATCAGCCAATAGAATGCAAGCTCAATCCTATTGGTTGATTGGATCAGCCAATAGGATTAAAGCTCAATCCTATTGGCTGATTGCATCAGCCAATAGGATTTTTTCTCTTTAATTTTGATTGGCTGATTTCTAGAATTCTATCAGCCAATCAGAATTCAAGGGACACCATCTTGGATGATGTCCCTTAAAGGGAACCTTCAGTGTATGGCTGGGACCGTATGAAGAGGATGCTCTGCGCCGGATGTCTTGAAGATGGAGTCGCTCCGCATCGGAAGGATGAAGATAGAAGATGCCGTCTGGATGAAGACTTCTACCTGTCTGAAAGACTACTTCTTGCCGCTTGGATGAGGACTTCTCCCGGCTGGATGAGGATGGATGTCCAGTCTTGTAAGTGGATGTCCGGATGTAAGTGAATTTTCGGGGGTTAGTGTAAGGTTTTTTTAAGGGTTTATTGGGTGGGTTTTATTTTTAGCTTAGGGTTTTGGGCAATGTAAAAGAGCTAAATGCCCTTTTAAGGGCAATGCCCATCCAAATGCCCTTTTCAGGGCAATGGGGGGCTTAGGTTTATTTAGATAGGATTTTATTTGGGGGGTTGGTTGTGTGGGTGGTGGGTTTTACTGTTGGGGGGGGTGTTTGTATATATTTTTTTACAGGTAAAAGAGCTGATTTCTTTGGGGCAATGCCCTGCAAAATGCCCCTTTAAGGGTTATTGGCAGTTTAGTGTAGGCTAGGGATTTTATTATTTTGGGGGGGGGGCTTTTTTATTTTGATAGGGCTATTAGATAAGGTGTAATTAGTTTAAATATTTATTTTGTGTAACAGTGTTTTTTTTGTAATTTAGTTAATTGTATTTCATTAATGTAATTTATTTAATTTTAGTGTAATGTTAGGTTTAACTGTAAGACAGGATAGGTTTTATTTCACAGTTACATTTGTATTTATTTTTACTAGGTAGTTAGTAAATAGTTCATAACTATTTACTAACTAATCAACCTAGTTAAAATAAATACAAACTTACCTGTGAAAAAAAATAAAATGTAAGCTAGCTACAATGTAACTATAGGTTTTATTTTACAGGTAAGTATTTATTTAGTTTTATATAGGAATAATTTAGGTATTAATTGTAATTTTTATTTGGAATTATTTTAATTAGGTTAAAGTTAGTGGGTGTTAGGGTTAGGGTTAGACTTAGGGTTAGGTTTAGGGGTTAATAACTTTAGTATAGTGGCTGTGACATTGGGGGCAGCAGATTAGGGGTTAATAAGTGTAGTTAGGTGGTGGTGATTTTGGGGGCAGCAGATTAGGGGTTAAAAACAGTAATGTAGGTTGCGGCGATGTTAGGGACAGCAGATTAGGGGTTAATAAGTGTATGTAGGTGGCAATGACATTGGGGGCAGCAGATTAGGGTTTAATAATATTTAACTAGTGTTTGCGATGTGAGAGTGTGGCGGTTTAGGGGTTAATATGTTTATTATAGTGGTGGCGATGTCCAGAGCGGCAGATTAGGGGTTAATAATTTTATTTTAGTGTTTGCGATGTGGGAGGGCCTCGGTTTAGGGGTTAATAGGTAGTTTATGGATGTTAGTGTACTTTGTAGCAGTTTAGTTATGAGTTTTATGGTACAGCTCTGTAACGTAAAACTCATAACTACCGACTTTCAGGTGGCGGTACGGATCTTGTAGTTATAGGCTGTACCGCTCACTTTTTGGCCAGACAGGCAAACTCGTAATACCGGCGCTATGGAAGTCCCATTGAAAAGGACTTTTTTGAAAGGTTCGGTAGTTACGTTGCGTGACGGCCAAAAAGATGTGCGGTACAGCTATACCTACAAGACTCGTAATAGCAGCGGTAGTGAAAAAGCAGTGTTATGAGCCATAACGCAAAACTCGTAATCTAGCTGACAGTGTTTACTATATTTCTCAACAAGTATAACTAGTCTTGTCTTAGATAGTGTAAACATAAATTTTGACAGTTTAATATCCCGATATAACGTTTTCCTTTTAGCTATAGAAAGACAGGGAAAAAATTGAGTCATTACCAGACGATACAAGCACAGTTCATACTTAAATACATTTATTAAAAGTAGTTCTGCTAATGCATGTATATTACAAAAATGCTTTTATTCAAAACTGAAATGCAACCATGTGGATTTCAATTTTGTCTGGAATGTCTCTTTTACCGACAGCTAAAACCAAAGATTTCACTTTATTATTTTGCGTTTGGGTGAAACTATATTTGCACATTTATACATGTATTTCGTTTTCATAGAAAATATACTTTCTAAGCTCTCCTTAAAAAATATCTGACTAAAACCAAGCCTCCCATAATATTCATGCACCACTTTTATTGTTTACTAGGAAATATCACATTCACTACTCTCTGGGAAAATTAAAGTGATTGGAGGACATGTCTCTTCAGTTCATGTAATCAGCTTGTGGGTCATAACCAATTATTCACAGTTCAAGAGATCAGAATATCACATTATCTAGTCTAGTGGAACTGTACATGGATTTAGATTATTTTGAGTAAGTACTAGAAAAAGTTCAGACAGAAAGGTGAACTGCTGTTAAATTAGCCTTGACATGAATACTACTAACAACGTCACCTAGTAATTGTGCAAGGACTCATGTCATACCATCTAAATAAAAATGTGGCTAAATAATGCAAAAGATTTTTTTAAACAGACGTACATTGTTTTTAATATTTCTGACTTTTTGTCCACAAACAAGTAAAAAGTGACACATTTAATGAATTAATTAATTAAAGGGATAGAAAGGTCAGAATTAAAATGTGCATGAGTGCATTTTATTTTTAAACAGAAATATGTATACAATATACTTTCACTAGCAAAGAATGCTTCTAGTAAAGTTATTGCTGTTTCATATGCTACATGTGACTAGAGCAGTGTTTTTCAACTTCAGTCCTCAAGTACAGGTCAGATTTTCATGATATCTTAAAGGGACACTGAACCCAATTTTTTTCTTTCATGATTCAGATAGAGCATGACATTTTAAGCAACTTTCTAATTTACTCCTATTATCAATTTTTCTTTGTTCTCTTGCTATCTTTATTTTAAAAGCAGGAATGTAAATCTTAGCTGCCAGCCCATTTTAGGTTCAGCACCATGGATAGTGCTTGCTTATTGGAGGCTTACATTTACCCACCAATAAGCAAGCATAACCCAGGTTCTCAACCAAAAATGGGCCGGCTCCTATGCTCCTGCTTTTTAAATAAAGATAGCAAGAGAACAAAGAAAAAATTATAATAGGAGTAAATTAGAAAGTTGCTTAAAATTGCATGCTCTATCTGAATCATGAAAGAAAGAAAAAATGGGGTTTAGTGTCCCTTTAACTAGAGCACAGGTGAAATAATCAGCTGATGGGTTAGAGCAGGTTAGTAACCATGGTTACCAATGTTCCCTCTAATCTTTGTGAGCACTGTGCGCACTTTTTTTACACGTGCAATTTTTGGCCAAATGCTCATAATGTGTGTGTACTTTAACCATGAGCGTAATCAATTGTGAAAATGTTATAAATGTAATAATACACATACACAAAATCGTACATTGACACTCACATGCACACACATGTTAACACCGTCACACTCTCCCCTCTCTCTCTCTCAAATTCTCACCCTCTCTCTCACTCTCTCTTATTCTCCCTCGGTCTTACACTCTCCCCTCTAATACCCTCCCTCTCTCTCTCTCCCGTCGCACTCTCCCTCTCAATTACACTCCCAGTCACTCACTCTCCCTCACATGCACTGACTTTAGCTCACGCACTCCCCCACTCTTTCTATCACACTCTCAGGGCCGCCATCAGGGGGTGACAGGGGTGACTCCTGTCAGGGGCCCAATGGGCCAGGGGGGGGCCCATGAGGCAAGAAGTAAAAAAAAATAATTTTTTTTTTAATATTTTGGCAGCCACCATTGGGTACTACAGCAGAGTGCTAATTGAGCATGGGAAATGTTATTACAAGTAGTAAAGTATTAGCATTTGAGAGGATTTCTGAGTGTGCACTAAACCACTATGCACAGTGTGAGACAAACTTGGCACTTTGTTTGTACAGTGTGTGCCTGAGTCAGGCGGCAGATCACTTTCATTTGCAGAGGAGGTAGGACTTACTTAGCAAATGTTTTTTATTTCTTTGTGCAATTTCGGATTGTAACTTCAGTGTGGTAGTAGTTGTATGGTGGGGCCAGGGGTCCATAAAAACACATTTTTTTAGCAGCAGTGTATTTATGATTATTTGACAATGCTGTAGAAATTCTATATATAAAACCATGCAGAAATGTTTCCTCCTCAATACACAAATGGTAGGTGCCCTTTTGGCAGATATGCATTACAATATATATATATATATATATATATATATATATATATATATATATATATATTAAATTCCAGTTTACTGCCCCTTTATGCAAGAACTTTCCAGATGCAAGTAGGCATTTTATCTAAGATTTTTACATCTGCATAACATGTTATACTCTCAGACTAGGGCCTAGATTTGGAGTTTGGCGTTAGCCATGAAAAACAGCGTTAGAGGCTCCTAACGCTGGTTTTAGGCTACCTCCGGTATTTGGAGTCACTCAAAATAGGTTCTAACACTCACTTTTCAGCCGCGACTTTTCAATACCGCAGATCCCCTTACGTAAATTGCGTACCCTATCTTTTCAATGGGATTTTTCTAACTCCGGTATTTAGAGTCGTGTCTGAAGTGAGCGTTAGACATCTAACGACAAAACTCCAGCCGCAGAAAAAAGTCAGTAGTTAAGAGCTTTCTGGGCTAATGCCGGTTCATAAAGCTCTTAACTACTGTACTCTTAAGTACACTAACACCCATAAACTACCTATGTACCCCTAAACCGAGGCCCCCCCACATCGCCGCCACTCGATTAAATTTTTTTAACCCCTAATCTGCCGACCGCCACCTACGTTATACTTATGTACCCCTAATCTGCTGCCCCTAACACCGCCGACCCCTATATTATATTTATTATCCCCTAACCTGCCCCCCACAACGTCGCAGTCAGCTACCTACAATAATTAACCCCTAATCTGCCGACCGCAAAGCGCCGCCACCTACGTTATACTTATGTACCCCTAATCTGCTGCCCTAACATCGCCGACCCCTATATTATATTTATTAACCCCTAATCTGCCCCCCCACAACGTTGCCTCCACTTGCCTACACTTATTAACCCCTAATCTGCCGACCGGACCGCACCGCTATTATTATAAAGTTATTAACCCCTAATCCGCCTCACTAACCCTATAATAAATAGTATTAACCCCTAATCTGCCCTCCCTAACATCGCCGACACCTAACTTCAAACATTAACCCCTAATCTGCCGACCGGAGCTCACTGCTATTCTAATAAATGGATTAACCCCTAAAGCTAAGTCTAACCCTAACACTAACACCCCCCTAAGTTAAATATAATTTAAATCTAACGAAATAAATTAACTCTTATTAAATAAATTATTCCAATTTAAAGCTAAATACTTACCTGTAAAATAAATCCTAATATAGCTACAATATAAATTATAATTATATTATAGCTATTTTAGGATTAATATTTATTTTACAGGTAACTTTGTATTTATTTTAACCAGGTACAATAGCTATTAAATAGTTAAGAACTATTTAATAACTAAAATAGTTAAAATAATTACAAAATTACCTGTAAAATAAATCCTAACCTAAGTTACAATTAAACCTAACACTAGACTATCAATAAATTAATTAAATAAACTACCTACAATTACCTACAATTAACCTAACACTACACTATCAATAAATTAATTAAATACAATTCCTACAAATAAATACAATTAAATAAACTAGCTAAAGTACAAAAAATAAAAAAGAACTAAGTTACAAAAAATAAAAAAATATTTACAAACATAAGAAAAATATTACAACAATTTTAAACTAATTACACCTACTCTAAGCCCCCTAATAAAATAACAAAGCCCCCCAAAATAAAAAAATGCCCTACCCTATTCTAAATTACTAAAGTTCAAAGCTCTTTTACCTTACCAGCCCTGAACAGGGCCCTTTGCGGGGCATGCCCCAAGAAGTTCAGCTCTTTTGCCTGTAAAAAAAAACATACAATACCCAAGCCCCCCAACATTACAACCCACCACCCACATACCCCTAATCTAACCCAACCCCCCCTTAAATAAACCTAACACTAAGCCCCTGAAGATCTTCCTACCTTGTCTTCACCTCACCGGGTTCACCGATCGATCCAGAAGAGCTCCTCCGATGTCCTGATCCAAGCCCAAGCGGGGGGCTGAAGAGGTCCATGATCCGGCTGAAGTCTTCATCCAAGCGGGGCAGAAGAGGTCTTCCATCCGATTGAAGTCTTCATCCAAGCGGGATCTTCTATGGTCGTTATGAGTAAGCCCACCTAACAAGAGGAAACCAAAGCGGCATTTATTTAACCGCCAGCAGCTCATATAGAACTGCCACCAGCTTGATCTAGAAACCTAAGCAAATCATTGGCATAGCAGCGTTTATTTAACCGCAATCATCTCACAAAAGTGATATTAAACAGATACACTTCAAGGTACTAATTTGTATACTTATATCACAGTGTGATAAAAATCGCACCAACATACCTCTACATTTGATATATAGTTACCTAAGATAAGATCTCAATTGCACAGCTGAACTTGAAACAAAGTATCCTATATGAACTATACAGCAACTATTGTCTTATCCACTATATATAATATTGTATTTACAAACATTTTGTTAGAAATTACAACTTGTGATAAACCTATAACTGTATAAATTGCAAGATTTCAATGATATTATTTTAATTTAATTTTTTATATTTTTTAGAAAATTACGTACATTCTTATACATAGAGACACCGGTGTCATTTTTTAAACTTTGAAGCAATTTGTAATAATTTTTGTTTAATTGTACTTTTAACATCACTAGTATTGGGTAAATTTACCATAATCAAATAAAGGATCATATTTATTTCTTAAACAAGTTTCGACATCCAATTTTTTCCCGAAAGAGAATATAAAATAGTACTCATCAAAACATTAAAATATATTGAGCCCACATATTATCACACATATTTACAGTAAGACACATTGGGAATAGCAACTTGGTGTTCCACCTTCTACAACTAACTATAACTCTTTAAACTTTGGGATAAAGTTTACTTCAGGTGTGCTAGATTCCCCACCAGCTAGACAGTCTAACCCTACCAAACATTCATACTGTGTTTGGCCTGGAAAGGAATGCTGCGTCATCAAGGCCTATAATGTAACAGACTGGACCCGAGAAGTGAAAATACATTCACACTTTGCACATATGCACAATCTGTGGGACAGTGGTTTTTGCCCATCAAATGTGCATCGCAGGCATGACGATCCTACATTGTTAAGTGTGTTACGCCTAAATACGCCACTAAGGCCTAGTTTCTGTTTTGCCCGCATTGGTGAGAAGGTCGCATGGGGAGCTGTACTGCAAATCAACATAACACCCAGATGAGAAATAATTAATATCTCACTATATCTAATGCATGGTCTGCAGGGGTACTATTGCCTAAAACCAGCATAAGCAAGTTAATATGTCACAAATGTATGGCTTCTGACATTCTAATGTGTGCAACTACTATTTTCATTACACCCCGAAAATAGAGACGTCTGTAATGACTTTACAAATGAAATCATACAAGTTAACCCCTCTAGCTACATGAAAGGTACCCTGTGTCCTGCGTTTATTATCAGACATACCTACCTACAGCAAAGCTTGCCTGGACAGTTGTTTACCTGCCTGCTGCAGTGCCTTTATCCTGGCTCTGCTTAGTACATTCTAAGGAACACTTTAACGATCTATGCACGTGGCCTAATAACTATACATAATCTAGAGCAGTGCTTTCCAAACTGTGCGTCAGGACACACTAGTGTGTCGGCAGCAGTGTGTAGGTGTGTCCCTGCTTCAGCACAAATTTTTTTAAATTACATTTTTTTTTTATTATTGTTTTTTGGTTTCTGACTTTCCACCTGCCTGCTACACATATCACATGGTTGACACGTGATTGATACCTAGTGGGTCACAGATCATCTTAACCAATTGGCACAGCTCAGTGGGAACTGAAACTATTACCATTGGCGGATTTGGCGGCACATTGACTCCTGACTGCACGTGTAGTCTCCTTAATTAGCTTGTGACTGCAAGTGTAGCCAGTGAGTGGGACATCAGTGTGTTTGCAGCGCGGGAGTGGGACAGCAGTGTGTTTGCAGCCCGGGCAGTAGTCAGTCGGACTCACAGAGCTCTGAGGGTGGTAGCTTAAACGCTGAGCTGAAGTCAGAAGTCAGTGTGTTTTTTGCAACTAGCTCCCAGTAGTGCATTGCTGCTCCTGCTCTTGATATATGGATAGGAAGTGGAAGCTTAAAAATGCTTGATGATGAAATGCTAGTGTCTTTATCTAACATTCCACCAAATATTCAGAAACTGTGTTCATCTCATTAACCTCATACATCCCATTAAAATAGTAAGTAGCTATTGGTGGTATTAAACTTTTTTTTAATTCTTGCACATACATACTGTTACTTGTAAATGCATTTTGTTATTATATAATTTATGAATGTGTCCGTATCTCTTAAAACAAGTTAGTTTAACCTCCTTTTTGCTAGTACAACTGAATTACTGTGTCGCGAAATGATGTAGATCTAAAAAGTGTGTCACCAACATGAAAAGTTTGGAAAGCTCTGATCTAGAGGAACAGTTGTGTGAGGAGCCCTCCCGCTCAGCTACAGGTCACTGATGAAGTACCATATGTGATAACCAAGAAACATGTTTGACCTTTTTCCTCGATGTACTCTGTCCCTTTGGGTGCACATTAAATTTTTGAAGTCACATGAAAAGGCTTTTGAGTCTTTTGGATTTCCGGGTGCTGCTCCTTGTTTGTATCATGTATCTTAGCTTGGCATTGTTGGAGCGCTTTTGTGCAGGACCAGCACCCTCCTCCTGAGTCATCCTCCTGAGACCGTTCCCCCTTGGCGTGCAGCTGCGGTAGCGTGAAGACGGCTGTGTCTTTCAGATTGGGCTGAGTACCGCTGCATGGGAGATGTTTCTTGGAGCACTGCTCTCTGTTTGTTGAATACTTACAAGATAAATTGAAGGGATTCAGGTTTGGCAATAAAATGATAAATAGAATCTTCAGCCTGTATCATAATCTGAGCGCCAAAATAAAAGTAAATGGTATTTTATCTGAGTCTCTTCCTATTCGCAATGGTACCCATCAGGGCTGTCCTCTCTCCCCTCTACTCTTGGCTATGGCAATGGAACCACTGGCAGTCCATATACGATTAAATAACAATATTGTTGGAATCCCTATAGGCCCTAATAATTATAAAGTGAGCTTATATGCTGATGATGTTTTGTTGACTATCACTGATCCTGTAAAATCCCTTCCTGCAGTAATGGATGAATTCAGACACTTTGTTTTAGGAGTAAATATTACTCCAAAAATGTCCTCATTCTTTGGGGCTAATTTTATTCTGCTTCTTCAAACTATTCTGAGAGACTCAGTCGTGGCAACCCAAACCTTTCTCCTGGTGGGGTAGGAACCAAATTGTTAAAATGACTATTTTGCCCCATATTCTTTACCTACTTCAAATGGTTCCTATCCACCTTTCCCCTGCCTTTCTTCTGCAATTACAATGAACCCTAAGCAAATTCATATGGAGTGGGGGTAGACCAATGATAGCAAGACAGACTCTTTATAGATCCAAGCATAGAGGTGGATTGGGAGTCCCTCATATCTTCCGTTACTATCAGGCCAGTATACTACAAAGAATCCTGTACTGGCACACAAGTCAGCAGGATAAAGCATGGATTCCATTAGATACTCATATCTTAAAAACAACTCAAGTTGGTCCTCTGGGTTGGTTGCCAGATAAATTCAGACCTTTAAAAACCAAAACATCCCCCTTTTATAGACATATCTTTTCCTCATGGGATAATATTATTAAACAGACTGAGGGAATATCTTCCACCCATTCCCCCATGTCTCCAATTTTTCAAAATATAGAACCTTTGTCTATTATATATCTTGCTTCGGGGAAAACTCATTATAGAGAACTAGGTTACTCAACACCACTGACTGACTTCCTATCACATGGGAAACTTAAATCTAGACAAGAACTGACGGATACTTTAGAGGGCATATTCTCCAATTGATTTAAAATACTCACAATTGCAACACTTAATACACATGTCTCCACATAAATCTATGCTCCTGCGCCCCCTTACCCCATTTGAGAGGCAATGCAAGGCTAACATTTCATAAAGAGGAACTCTAGCACTGTCACAACGTATTCTAAATGACTGTATCTACAACTCACTACCGAGGTTTACTCAGTCTTGGCAGGATGAATTAAACATAGAACCCACTCCAGACAAATGGTATAAATTATTTGATTTTACATGTAGGTCTTCCACTTCCACTCAAATTCTTGAAATTAACTATAAGATCCTCTTAAGGTGGTATTTGACACCTGTTAGACTCAAGCTGATATATCCCGGGCTGTCCTCTCAGTGCTGGAGGGACTGTGGAGGTACTGGCACCCTGTCACATATTTGGTGGTTGTGCCCATGTCTGTGCCCTTTTTGGAGTTTATTTGAAAATTCTCTTCAGTCGATTGTTGATCCCACGTTCCATCTTACATGACAATATTATTCTATGATACTTCCAAAGTTATTTGCAAATTGAGACTCTCACTGATTCAGATTTGTATAAACGGGGCTAAATCCCTAATAGCGAGAAAATGGAAAACTACTATAGTACCCACTATCTATCTCTTATTTTAAACAAAACAGGCAAGATACATTTCTCAATATTAAATTTTACTGGGACACATTACAGGCACAATGGGTACAACATATATAGCCTATTCCTTTTTTATTACCAATTTGATACATACGCAGGGACTTCATTCCCCTCCCCCCTCTTCCTCCCCTTCTTCCCTTCTCATATCCGTATTTCTTTTGTCTATCTTTACCTTATTGTTTATTTATTAGTTTCCTCTTTTCTTAATTATCAGTTATACAAGTGTTCAACTACTGTTATTCTAACTGTTTGCATGCTATTGCTTGGATGCATAATTATTAGCAAATTTGTGGCTAGATTACGAGTCTTACGTTATGAGTAAAAAAGCAGCGTTAAGCCTCATAACGCTGCTTTTTTACTACCAATGCTATTACGAGTCTTGCAGATTTAGGGGCACCGCACACTTTTTTGGCCTTACCGCAAATTAACTTACGCAAATTGCGTATAGTCTTTTTTCAATGGGACTTCCATAGCACCGGTATTACAGACTTGTCCTGGGAGGCCAAAAAGTGAGCGGTACACCTATCCTTTCAAGATTCGTAACGCATTCTAAAGTCAGTAGTTATGAGTTTTATACTACAAAGCCGTAGCATAAAACTCATAACTAAAGTGCTAAAAAGTACACTAACACCCATAATCTACCTATTAACCCCTAAACCGAGGCCCTCCCGCATCGCAAACACTAAAATAAAATTATTAACCCCTAATCTGCAGCTCCCGACATCGCTGCCACTAGAATAAACATATTAACCCCTAAACCGCCGCACTCCCGCCTTGCAAACACTAGTTAAATATTATTAACCCCTAATCTGCCGCCCCTAACATCGCCGCCACTATACTACATTTATTAACCCCTAAATCTAAGTCTAACCCTAACACCCCCTAATTTAAAGATAATTAAAATAAATATAATTAAAAATTCCTATTATTACCTAAATAACTCCTATTTAAAACTAAATACTTACCTATAAAATAAACCCTAAGCTACCTACAATATAACTAATAGTTACATTGTATCTACCTTAGGTTTTAATTTTATTTTACAGGCAAGTTTGTATTTATTTTAACTAGGTAGAATAGTTACTAAATAGTTATTAACTATTTAATAACTACCTAGCTAAAATAAATACAAATTGACCTGTAAAATAAAACCTAACCTGTCTTACACTAACACCTAACCTAACCCTACAATTAAATCAATTCCCTAAATTAAATACAATTAACTAAATTCAATACAATTAGCTAAATTACAAAAAAATTTTTACAGAAAATAAACTCTTTAAACTAATTACACCTAATCTAATAGCCCTATCAAAATAAAAAAAGCCCACCCAAAATAAAAAAAACCCTAGCCTGAACTAAACTACCAATAGCCCTTAGAAGGGCATTTTGTGGGGCATTGCCCCAAAGAAATCAGCTCTTTTACCTGTAAAAAAAAACACAAAAAAACACCCCAACAGTAAAACCCACCACCCACACAACCAACCCCCCAAATAAAACCCTAACTAAAAAAAAACTAAGCTCCCCATTGCCCTGAAAAGGACATTTGGATGGGCATTGCCCTTAAAAGGGCATTTAGCTCTATTGCAGCCCAAACCCCTAATCTAAAAATAAAACCCACCCAATACACCCTTAAAAAATCCTAACACTAACCACCGAAGATCCACTTACAGTTTTGAAGATCCGACATCCATCCTCAACGAAGCTGGGAGAAGTCTTCATCCAAGCGGCAAGATGTCCTCAACGAAGCCGGCAGAAGTGGTCCTCCAGACGGGCAGAAGTCTTTACCCAGACGTCATCTTCCATCTTCATCCTTCTGATGCAATCAGCCAATAGGATTGAGCTTGCATTCCATTGGCTGATTGGAACAGCCAATAGAATGCAAGCTCAATCCTACTGGCTGATTGGATCAGCCAATAGATTTTTTTCAACCTTAATTCCACTTGGCTGATAGAATTCTAGCAGCCAATCGGAATCTAAGGGACGCCATCTTGGATGACGTCATTTAAAGGAATCTTCATTGTAGAAGAAGCCGTCGATTGAAGAGGATGCTCCGCGCCGGATGTCTTGAAGATGGAGCCGCTCCGCGTCTGAAGGATGAAGATAGAAGATGCCGTCTGGGTGAAGACTTCTGCCCGTCTGGAGGACCACTTCTGCCGGCTTAGTTGAGGACATCTTGCCGCTTGGATGAAGACTTCTCCCGGCTTCGTTGAGGATGGATGTCGGATCTTCAAAACTGTAAGTGGATCTTCAGGGGTTAGTGTAAGGATTTTTTAAGGGTGTATTGGGTGGGTTTTATTTTTAGATTAGGGGTTTGGGCTGCAATAGAGCTAAATGCCCTTTTAAGGGCAATGCCCATCCAAAGACCCTTTTCAGGGCAATGGGGGCTTAGGTTTTTTTAGTTAGGGTTTTATTTGGGGGGTTTGGTTGTGTGGGTGGTGGGTTTTACTGTTGGGGTGGTTGTATTGTATTTTTTTACAGGTAAAAGAGCTTTTAAGGGCTATTGGTAGTTTAGTTTAGGCTAGGGGGTTTTTTTATTTTGGGTGGGCTTTTTTATTTTGATAGGGCTATTAGATTAGATGTAATTAGTTTAAAGATATTGTAATTTGTTTTTTATTTTCTGTAATTTAGTGTTTTTTGTTTTTTTTTTTGTAATTTAGCTAATTGTATTGAATTTAGTTAATTGTATTTAATTTAGGGAATTGATTTAATTGTAGGGTTAGGTTAGGTGTTAGTGTAAGACAGGTTAAGTTTTATTTTACAGGTCAATTTGTATTTATTTTAGCTAGGTAGTTATTAAATAGTTAATAGCTATTTAGTAACTATTCTACCTAGTTAAAATAAATACAAACTTGCCTGTAAAATAAAAATAAAACCTAAGCTAGATACAATGTAACTATTATTTATATTGTAGCTATCTTAGGTTGTTTTTTACAGGTAAGTATTTATTTTTAAATAGGAATTATTTAGTTATTAATAGTATGTTTGATTTAGATTTAATTGAATTATATTTAAGTTAGGGGGTGTTAGGATTAGGGTTAGACTTAGATTTAGGGATTAATAAATATAGTATATTGGCGGCGACGTTGGGAGCGGCAGATTAGGGGTTAATAATATTTAACTAGTGTTTGCAATGCGGGAGTGCGGCGGTTTAGGGGTTAATATGTTTATTATAGTGGCGGCGACATTGGGGACGGCAGATTAGGGGTTAATAAGTATAATGTAGGCGTTGGCGATGTCCGGAGCGGCAGATTAGGGGTTAATAAGTATAATGTAGGTGTCGGCGATGTCGGGGACAGCAGATTAGGGGTTAATAAGTGTAAATTTAGGGGTGTTTAGACTCGGGGTTCATGTTTGGGTGTTAGATGTAAACATAAAATGTGTTTCCCCATAGGAATCAATGGGGCTGCATTACTGAGCTTTACGCTGCTTTTTTGCAGTTGTTAGACTTTTTCTCAGCCGGCATTCCCCATTGATGTCTATGGGGAAATCGTGCACAAGCCCGTACAACCAGTTCACCGCTGACTTAAGCAGCGCTGGTATTGGAGTGCAATATGGAGCACAAATTTGCTCTACGCTCACTTCTTGCCTCTAAACCCCGGGTTTCTGAAAACCTGTAATACCAGCAATGTAGGTAAGTGAGCGGTGACAATAACGTGCAAGTTAGTACCGCACCCATCATAATGCAAAACTCGTAATCTGCCCGTTGTTTTTTTTTTATTGACACCCCCCTGCTGGAGGCCAATTGGCCGTGAGTCTGCAGGGGGCGGCGTTGCACCAGCAGCTCTTGTGAGCTGCTGGTGCAATGCTGAAAACGGCGAGTGTATTTCTCGCCGTATTCAGTGAAGTCTGACGGACCTGATCCGCACTGTCAGATCAGGTCCGACAGACCTTCATAACTAGAGGCCACTGTATTTCTTATTAATGTGTATGATATATGTTTAATGCTTAAAAGATTTAAACGCTTAAAAGCAACATGGAAGTCAAAATTAAAGCTTCATACTTTTTTTTACTTCTATTGTCAAATGTACTACTTTCTCTTGGTATTCTTTGTTGAAATGTAGCTCTTTTTCATTACAATATACCTAGGTAGGCTCAGGAACGTCTTAAAACTGTTGCTATATAGTGTTCAAGGCAGATGAACGACCCAGAATGTGTGCTAAGGTAGAGAAGGTAGCGTACAAAGCAAAGTGTTGCAATCCACTCTGGCAACAAAGAGGTTAAATCACTAATAAATGTAGCATGTCAGAGAGAGGGTTAATAACAAAATGAATGAACTACAAATACAGTATATCCTCCCATATTGTGTCAGCCTCAGGAGACAGATATTAACACCCCAGGCTGAAGGTCTCTCACATAACCAAAGACTGAGCTTTTACACTGTTCATTCAAGGGCATCTCCATTACTTAATGAAATGGTCTTGGTTTGCTGCACACGAGATATATTCTTTGACAGACCCATTTCTACAAAAGGTCACCTAAGGTCTCTTAGGGTTTAACTTTCTGGGGCAGTGGAAAATCATCATTATTATTAATTTAGTTTTACCAGCTCTGCTTTTTCAAATTGCCCTTGGTCATGCTATTTGGATGTCACCTTAGCCCTAGTTGTTGTAACTCAATCAACGCTTGTATACGTCAATGAAAGTAGGTAATATGTTAAATTATACCTGGCCCAACAGATATTTAACACCGGTGAAGATAAATGGACTCAGCCTCCATCTGTCTGATCCCCCCCTTACCTTGGTGAAAGGTGTTCTAGGGCCATCTATTAAAAGCTTGTGCAATAACTAGTCTTTGCTGATTTAGCTGAGTGCTAATGCCAACATCAAACATAAACTGCTCTTAAATAGATGTCTACATGAAAACAGACACTTGATTAATAGCCGCTAAAAGCTTCTCTTCCTCAATTCCTTGTAACACTTTCTCAGCTGTGATACACAAGTCATTAAATCTATTGAAGCTAATGAGATTTTTTTTTTCTATCCACAGCTTAATTCTGTATTGATTTTATTATTTTAAAGGATAATTAAATATAATAGAATTGCACAATCAAAAAGGGCATGATAAAAAAAAAAACAATGTAATAGCACTTTTGCTGAATCTTAAATGAGCAGTAGATTTTTTTCTGACAAATCTCACAATTTACTTCAATTTGCTGGCAACCCGCATCATGTGACAGTCATCAGCCAATCACAGACTCATATACATATACACTGTGAACTCTTGCACATGCTCAGTAGGAGCTGGTGCCTTAGAAAGTGTGTGTATAAAAAGGCTGTGCACTATTTGATAATATAAGTAAATTGAAAAGTCTCTTAAATTTGCATGCTCTATCTGAATCATGAATGCTTCATTTTGACTTTAGCATCCCTTTAAAATGACAATGCCTCCCCTTTAAGGAGGATGTATAAAAATAAGATAATATTGAGCAGCACCTATTTTAAAGCAGTTTTCTTTAGCATCCTTCCCCCCAAAAAAATCATAAAATATTTAAAGTAACTGGAAGAATCTTGAAGCTTTGGGGAGAAGGATACTGTTTAAAGTGACACAGTAATGTTATACCATTTGCTTGTGAAATTAGTGTAGCGAATGACTCTTACCTAGATTACAAGTTTTGCGCTATAGAGGGTGCGAAACGAACACAACAAAAGTTGTGTTATTTCACCCTCCATCCTCCATTACAAGTTTTTGAAAAGCCGCCTTGTGCATGCGATATGGTTGTGATGAGCTCCATACCGCACAAAATCTAAGTGCTGCTTTGACTTGCTCGTGCACGCTTTCCCCATAGACATTAATGGGGAGAGCGTGTTAGAAAAAAACCTAACACCTGAAGCGCGGAATGAAAAGCTCCGTGACGCAAGCCCACTGATATCTATGGAGGAAAAAAAAGTTAAGTTTAAACCTAACACCCTAACATAAACCTCAAGTCTAAGCACCCCTAATCTGCTGCCCCTGACATCGCCGACAACTACATAAACTTATTAACCCCTAATCTGCCACCCCAGACATCGCTGCCACCGAAAAAATCTATAAACCCGTAATCTGCAGCTCCCGATATCGCTGCCACTATAATAAAGTTATTAACCCCTATTCCCCCGCACCCCAACATCGCCAAAACACTATAATAAATATATTAACCCCTATTCCGCCGCCACTAAATAAAGTTATTAACCCCTAAACCTCTGGCCTCCCACATCACTGCCACTAAATAAACCTATTAACCCCTAAACCGCCAGCCCCCACATAGCAAAAAACTAAATTAAACTATTAACCCCTAAACCTAACAACCTTCTAACTTTAAATTAAAATTACAAGATCCCTATCTTAAAATAAATAAAAACTTACCTGGGAAATTTAAAAAAACTAAGTTTAAACTATAAATTAAACTAACATTACTATTATACTAAAATTAAAGTAACGATCAATTAAATAAATTACATTACTCATTAAAAAAAACTAACACTACTAAAAAAAAAATCTACAGTTACAAAAATTAAAAATACTAAATTACAAAAAATAAAAAAAACAGAATTTATGCTTACCTGATAAATTACTTTCTCCAACGGTGTGTCCGGTCCACGGCGTCATCCTTACTTGTGGGATATTCTCTTCCCCAACAGGAAATGGCAAAGAGTCCCAGCAAAGCTGGTCACATGATCCCTCCTAGGCTCCGCCCACCCCAGTCATTCGACCGACGGACAGGAGGAAATATATATAGGAGAAACCATATGATACCGTGGTGACTGTAGTTAGAGAAAATAATTCATCAGACCTGATTAAAAAACCAGGGCGGGCCGTGGACCGGACACACCGTTGGAGAAAGTAATTTATCAGGTAAGCATAAATTCTGTTTTCTCCAACATAGGTGTGTCCGGTCCACGGCGTCATCCTTACTTGTGGGAACCAATGCCAAAGCTTTAGGACACGGATGAAGGGAGGGAGCAAATCAGGTCACCTAAATGGAAGGCACCACGGCTTGCAAAACCTTTCTCCCAAAAATAGCCTCCGAAGAAGCAAAAGTATCAAATTTGTAAAATTTGGCAAAAGTGTGCAGTGAAGACCAAGTCGCTGCCTTACATATCTGGTCAACAGAAGCCTCGTTCTTGAAGGCCCATGTGGAAGCCACAGCCCTAGTGGAGTGAGCTGTGATTCTTTCAGGAGGCTGCCGTCCGGCAGTCTCATAAGCCAATCGGATAATGCTTTTAAGCCAAAAGGAAAGAGAGGTAGAAGTCGCCTTTTGACCTCTCCTTTTACCAGAATAAACAACAAACAAGGAAGATGTTTGTCTGAAATCTTTAGTAGCCTCTAAATAGAATTTTAGAGCATGGACTACTTCCAAATTGTGTAACAAACGTTCCTTCTTTGAAACTGGATTCGGACACAAAGAAGGTACAACTATATCCTAGTTAATATTTTTGTTGGAAACAACTTTCGGAAGAAAACCAGGCTTAGTACGCAAAACCACCTTATCTGCATGGAACACCAGATAGGGCGGAGAACACTGCAGAGCAGATAACTCTGAAACTCTTCTAGCAGAAGAAATTGCAACCAAAAACAAAACTTTCCAAGATAATAACTTAATATCTACGGAATGTAAGGGTTCAAACGGAACCCCTTGAAGAACTGAAAGAACTAGATTTAGACTCCAGGGAGGAGTCAAAGGTCTGTAAACAGGCTTGATCCTAACCAGAGCCTGAACAAATGCTTGAACATCTGGCACAGCTGCCAGACTTTTGTGAAGTAAAACAGATAAAGCAGAGATCTGTCCCTTCAGAGAACTTGCAGATAATCCTTTCTCCAAACCTTCTTGTAGAAAGGATAGAATCTTAGGAATTTTTATCTTGTTCCATGGGAATCCTTTAGATTCACACCAACAGATATATTTTTTCCATATTTTATGGTAAATTTTTCTAGTTACAGGCTTTCTAGCCTGAATCAGAGTATCTATTACAGAATCTGAAAACCCACGCTTTGATAAAATCAAGCGTTCAATCTCCAAGCCGTCAGTTGGAGGGAAACCAGATTCGGATGTTCGAATGGACCCTGAACAAGAAGGTCCTGTCTCAAAGGTAGCTTCCATGGTGGAGCCGATGACATATTCACCAGGTCTGCATACCAAGTCCTGCGTGGCCACGCAGGAGCTATCAAGATCACCGAGGCCCTCTCCTGATTGATCCTGGCTACCAGCCTGGGGATGAGAGGAAACGGTGGGAATACATAAGCTAGGTTGAAGGTCCAAGGTGCTACTAGTGCATCTACTAGAGTCGCCTTGGGATCCCTGGATCTGGACCCGTAGCAAGGAACCTTGAAGTTCTGACGAGATGCCATCAGATCCATGTCTGGAATGCCCCATAATTGAGTTATTTGGGCAAAGATTTCCGGATGGAGTTCCCACTCCCCCGGATGGAATGTCTGACGACTCAGAAAATCCGCTTCCCAATTTTCCACTCCTGGGATGTGGATTGCAGACAAGTGGCAGGAGTGATCCTCCGTCCATTGAATTATTTTGGTCATTTCTTCCATCGCCAGGGAACTCCTTGTTCCCCCCTGATGATTGATATATGCAACAGTCGTCATGTTGTCTGATTGAAACCTTATGAATTTGGCCTTTGCTAGTTGAGGCCAAGCTTTGAGAGCATTGAATATCGCTCTCAGTTCCAGAATGTTTATCGGGAGAAGAGACTCTTCCCGAGACCATAGACCCTGAGCTTTCAGGGGTTCCCAGACCGCGCCCCAGCCCACCAGGCTGGCGTCGGTCGTGACAATGACCCACTCTGATCTGCGGAAGCTCATTCCCTGTGACAGATTGTCCAGGGTCAGCCACCAACGGAGTGAATCTCTGGTCTTTTGATCTACTTGAATCGTCGGAGACAAGTCTGTATAATCCCCATTCCACTGTCTGAGCATGCACAGTTGTAATGGTCTTAGATGAATTCGTGCAAAAGGAACTATGTCCATTGCTGCAACCATCAATCCTATTACTTCCATGCACTGCGCTATGGAAGGACGAAGAACAGAATGAAGTACTTGACAAGAGCTTAGAATTTTTGATTTTCTGACCTCTGTCAGAAAAATCCTCATTTCTAAGGAATCTATTATTGTTCCCAAGAAGGGAACTCTTGTTGACGGGGACAGAGAACTTTTTTCTTTGTTCACCTTCCATCCGTGAGATCTGAGAAAGGCTAGGACGATGTCCGTATGAGCCTTTGCTTTTGACAGAGACGACGCTTGAATCAGGATGTCGTCCAAGTAAGGTACTACTGCAATGCCCCTTGGTCTTAGAACCGCTAGAAGGGACCCTAGTACCTTTGTGAAAATCCTTGGAGCAGTGGCTAATCCGAATGGAAGTGCCACAAACTGGTAATGCTTGTCCAGAAAAGCGAACCTTAGGAACTGATGATGTTCCTTGTGGATAGGAATATGTAGGTACGCATCCTTTAAATCCACGGTAGTCATAAATTGATTTTCCTGGATAGTAGGTAGGATCGTTCGAATAGTTTCCATTTTGAACGATGGAACCTTGAGAAATTTGTTTAGGATCTTGAGATCCAAAATTGGTCTGAATGTTCCCTCTTTTTTGGGAACTATGAACAGGTTGGAATAAAAACCCATCCCTTGTTCTCTTATTGGAACTGGATGAATCACTCCCATTTTTAACAGGTCTTCTACACAATGTAAGAATGCCTGTCTTTTTATTTGGTTTAAAGATAATTGAGACCTGTGGAACCTTCCCCTTGGGGGTAGTTCCTTGAATTCCAGGAGATAACCTTGAGAAACTATTTCTAGCGCCCAAGGATCCTGAACATCTCTTGCCCAAGCCTGAGCAAAGAGAGAAAGTCTGCCCCCCACCAGATCCGGTCCCGGATCGGGGGCCATCCCTTCATGCTGTTTTGGTAGCAGTGGTAGGCTTCTTGGCCTGCTTACCCTTGTTCCAGCCTTGCATTGGTCTCCAGGCTGGTTTGGGTTGTGAAGTATTACCCTCTTGCTTAGAGGATGTAGAATTAGAGGCTGGTCCGTTTCTGCGAAAGGGACGAAAATTAGGCTTATTTTTAGCTTTAAAAGACCTATCCTGTGGGAGGGCGTGGCCCTTTCCCCCAGTGATGTCTGAAATAATCTCTTTCAAATCAGGTCCAAATAATGTTTTACCCTTGAAAGGAATGTTAAGCAATTTTGTCTTGGAAGACACATCCGCTGACCAAGACTTTAGCCAAAGCGCTCTGCGCGCCACGATAGCAAACCCTGAATTTTTCGCCGCTAATCTAGCTAATTGCAAAGCGGCATCTAAAATAAAAGAGTTAGCCAATTTAAGTGCTTGAACTCTGTCCATAACCTCCTCATACGAAGATTCTTTATTGAGCGACTTTTCTAGTTCCTCAAACCAGAAACACGCTGCCGTAGTGACAGGAACAATGCATGAAATTGGTTGTAGAAGGTAACCCTGCTGAACAAAAATCTTTTTAAGCAAACCCTCTAATTTTTTATCCATAGGATCTTTGAAAGCACAACTATCTTCGATAGGAATAGTAGTGCGTTTGTTTAGAGTAGAAACCGCCCCCTCGACCTTGGGGACTGTCTGCCATAAGTCCTTTCTGGGGTCGACTATAGGAAATAATTTCTTAAATATAGGGGGGGGAACAAAAGGTATGCCGGGCCTTTCCCACTCCTTATTTACTATGTCCGCCACCCGCTTGGGTATAGGAAAAGCGTCGGGGGGCACCGGAACCTCTAGGAACTTGTCCATCTTACATAATTTCTCTGGAATGACCAAATTGTCACAATCATCCAGAGTAGATAATACCTCCTTAAGCAGTGCGCGGAGATGTTCTAATTTAAATTTAAATGTCACAACATCAGGTTCAGCTTGTTGAGAAATTTTTCCTGAATCTGAAATTTCTCCCTCAGACAAAACCTCCCTCGTGGCCCCTTCAGATTGGTGTGAGGGTATGTCAGAACAGTTATCATCAGCGTCCTCTTGCTCTTCAGTGTTTAAAACAGAGCAATCGCGCTTTCTCTGATAAGTAGGCATTTTGGATAAAATATTTGCTATAGAGTTATCCATTACAGCCGTTAATTGTTGCATGGTAATAAGAATTGGCGCACTAGATGTACTAGGGGCCTCCTGTGTGGGCAAAACTGGTGTAGACACAGAAGGGGATGATGTAGTATCATGTTTACTCCCCTCATTTGAGGAATCATCTTGGGCAATATCATTATCTGTGGCATTACTGTCCTTACTTTGTTTGGACACTATGGCACAATTATCACATAAATTTAAATGGGGAGACACCTTGGCTTTCATACATATAGAACATAGCTTATCTGATGGTACAGACATGTTAAACAGGCTTAAACTTGTCAACAAAGCACAAAAAACGTTTTAAAATAAAACCGTTACTGTCACTTTAAATTTCAAACTGAAAACACTTTATTACTGAATATGTGAAAAAGTATTAAGGAATTGTTCAAAATTCACCAAAATTTCACCACAGTGTCTTAAAGCATTAAAAGTATTGCACACCAATTTTCAGAGCTTTAACCCTTAAATTAACGGAACCGGAGCCGTTTTTACATTTAACCCCTATACAGTCCCAGCTATATGCTTTGCTGAGACCCAACCAAGCCCAGAGGGGAATACGATACCAAATGACGCCTTCTATAAGCTTTTTCAGTGATTCTTAGCTCCTCACACATGCATCTGCATGCCTGGCTCTCCAAAAACAACTGTGCATTAGTGGCGCGAAAATGAGGCTCTGTCTATAACTAGAAAAGGCCCCCATCTGAAAAAGGTGTCCAACACAGTGCCTGCCGTTTTTCTAAACAATCCCCAAGATTATAATAACCATTAATAGTTAGAATCTGCATAATATGCCTAGTAAAGCAATCGTTTTAGCCCAGAAAAATGTCTACCAGTTTTTTAAGCCCTTTTGAAGCCCTTTATTCTTTTATTTAACTAAGAAAATGGCTTACCGGTCCCCATGAGGGGAAATGACAGCCTTCCAGCATTACATGGTCTTGTTAGAAATATGGCCAGTCATACCTTAAGCAGAAAAGTCTGCTAACTGTTTCCCCCAACTGAAGTTACTTCATCTCAACAGTCCTGTGTGGAAACAGCAATCGATTTTAGTAACTTCTGCTAAAATCATCTTCCTCTTACAAACAGAAATCTTCATCTTTTTTCTGTTTCAGAGTAAATAGTACATACCAGCACTATTTTAAAATAACAAACACTTGATAGAAGAATAAAAACTACATTTAAACACCAAAAAACTCTTAACCATCTCCGTGGAGATGTTGCCTGTGCAACGGCAAAGAGAATGACTGGGGTGGGCGGAGCCTAGGAGGGATCATGTGACCAGCTTTGCTGGGACTCTTTGCCATTTCCTGTTGGGGAAGAGAATATCCCACAAGTAAGGATGACGCCGTGGACCGGACACACCTATGTTGGAGAAATACTAAATTACGAAAAATAACTAACGAAATTATCCAAAATAAAAATAATTACACCTAATCTAATAGCCCTATCAAAATAAAAAAGCCCCACCCCCAAATAAAAAAAAACCCTAGCCTACAATAAACTACCAATAGCTTTTAAAGGGGCCTTTCTTTCATGTAAATGGCAAGAGTCCATGAGCTAGTGACGTATGGGATATACATTCCTACCAGGAAGGGGCAAAGTTTCCCAAACCTCAAAATGCCTATAAATACACCTTCCACCACACTCACACTTAGCTTTTACAAACTTTGCCTCCTATGGAGGTAGTGAAGTAAGTTTGTGCTTGATTTCTATGATTTCTTCTATGATAAGCTCTTCTAAGCATTCTGAAGCCCAATTCCTCTTAGAGTACAGTGTTTGTCAGAGGGACCTGAAGAGAGTATTACCTGTTGATTCTAATTCATGCCTTAAGCTGCAATGTTTGAGAATTAAGAAAAACTATTCAAAATATGAGGATTTCAAGGCCCAAATTGCTATACTGAAAAGAAAGTTCAAAGAACGAGGTTATAAATCAGAAATTATAGATACAGCTATTAATAGAGCAAGGAATACAGAGAGAAAAGAGTTGCTTAAACCTAAAATAAAATCAATCACAGGAAAATATGATGAGTATGATATACCTTTTATTAATGATTATAGTCAAGATCATAATTTAATTAGAAAAATATTATGTAAACACTGGCATCTAATTAAGAATGATCCAGTCATAGGTGATAAAGTACACCCTTACCCCAGAATGATTTTTAGGAAAGCTAGAAATTTTAAAACTATACTGGCTCCAAGTGAGTTTAAATCCAGACAACAGAAAATACTGACTGAAAAAGACTTAATGGGTCACAAATTAAAATGTTTTTTTCCCTGTCACTTATGTCGAGCTTGCCAACATAGTTCAAAAAAGAAATCCATAGTGATTCCAGGACAAATAGATGAGTTTATTATTAAAGATACCATAAGATGTAGTAGTAAGGGGGTTATTTATATGTTACAGTGTTCATGCAACTTATTTTATATAGGAGAAACTACCAGAATGTTAACCCCTTAATGACCACAGCACTTTTCCATTTTCTGACCATTTGGGACCAAGGCTATTTTAACATTTCTGCGGTGTTTGTGTTTAGCTGTAATTTTACTCTTACTCATTTACTGTACCCACACATATTATATACCGTTTTTCTCGCCATTAAATGGACTTTCTAAAGATACCATTATTTTCATCATATCTTATAATTTACTATAAAAAAAATATAAAATATGAGGAAAAAATGGAAAAAACACACTTTTTCTAACTTTGACCCCCAAAATCTGTTACACATCTACAACCACCAAAAAACACCCATGCTAAATAGTTTCCAAATTTTGTCCTGAGTTTAGAAATACCCAATGTTTACATGTTCTTTGCTTTTTTGCAAGTTATAGGGCAATAAATACAAGTAGTACTTTGCTATATCCAAACCACTTTTTTTCAAACTTAGCGCTAGTTACATTGGAACACTGATATCTTCCATGAATCCCTGAATATGCCTTGACATGTTTATATTTTTTTAGAAGACATCTGAAAGTATTGATCTAGGCCCATTTTGGTATATTTAATGCCACCATTTCACCACCAAATGCAATCAAATAAAAAAAAATGTTCACTTTTTCACACATTTTGTTACAAACTTTAGGTTTCTCACTGAATTTATTTACAAACAGCTTGTGCAATTATGGCACAAATGGTTGTAAATGCTTCTCTGGGATCCCCTTTTTTCATAAATAGCAGACATATATGGCTTTGGTGTTGCTTTTTGGTAATTAGAAGGCCGCTAAATGCCACTGCGCACCACACTTGTATTATGCCCAGCAATGAAGGGGTTATTTATGGAGCATTTAGGGAGCTTGTAGGGTTAATTTTAGCTTTATTGTAGTGTAGTAGACAACCCTAAGTATTGATATAGGCCCATTTTGGTATATTTCATGCCACCATTTCACCGCCAAATGCGATTAAATAAAAAAAAAGTTAAATTTTTCACAATTTTAGGTTTCTCACTGAAATCATTTACAAACAGCTTGTGCAATTATGGCACAAATGGTTGTAAATGCTTCTCTGGGATCCCCTTTTTTCAGAAATAGCAGACTTATATGGCTTTGGCGTTGCTTTTTGGTAATTAGAAGGCTTCTAAATGCCACTGCGCACCACACGTGTATTATGTCCAGCAGTGCAGGGGTTAATTAGGTAGCATGTAATGAGCTTGCAGGGTTAATTTTAGCTTTAGTGTAGAGATCAGCCTCCCACCTGACACATTACACCCCCTGATCCCTCCCAAACAGCTCTCTTCCCTCCCCCACCCCACAATTGTCCCCGCCATGTTAAGTACTGGCAGAAAGTCTGCCAGTACTAAAAAAAAAAGCTATCTTTGATATATTTTTTTTTTTTAAAAAAGGCATACAGGGAGTGCAGAATTATTAGGCAAGTTGTATTTTTGAGGATTAATTTTATTATTGAACAACAACCATGTTCTCAATGAACCCAAAAAACTCATTAATATCAAAGCTGAATAGTTTTGGAAGTAGTTTTTAGTTTGTTTTTAGTTATAGCTATTTTAGGGGGATATCTGTGTGTGCAGGTGACTATTACTGTGCATAATTATTAGGCAACTTAACAAAAAACAAATATATACCCATTTCAATTATTTATTTTTACCAGTGAAACCAATATAACATCTCAACATTCACAAATATACATTTCTGACATTCAAAAACAAAACAAAAACAAATCAGTGACCAATATAGCCACCTTTCTTTGCAAGGACACTCAAAAGCCTGCCATCCATGGATTCTGTCAGTGTTTTGATCTGTTCACCATCAACATTGCGTGCAGCAGCAACCACAGCCTCCCAGACACTGTTCAGAGAGGTGTACTGTTTTCACTCCTTGTAAATCTCACATTTGATGATGGACCACAGGTTCTCAATGGGGTTCAGATCAGGTGAACAAGGTGGCCATGTCATTAGATTTTCTTCTTTTGTACCCTTTCTTGCCAGCCACGCTGTGGAGTACTTGGACGCGTGTGATGGAGCATTGTCCTGCATGAAAATCATGTTTTTCTTGAAGAATGCAGACTTCTTCCTGTACCACTGCTTGAAGAATGTGTCTTCCAGAAACTGGCAGTAGGACTGGGAGTTGAGCTTGACTCCATCCTCAACCCGAAAAGGCCCCACAAGCTCATCTTTGATGATACCAGCCCAAACCAGTACTCCACCTCCACCTTGCTGGCGTCTGAGTCGGACTGGAGCTCTCTGCCCTTTACCAATCCAGCCACGGGCCCATCCATCTGGCCCATCAAGACTCACTCTCATTTCATCAGTCCATAAAACCTTAGAAAAATCAGTCTTGAGATATTTCTTGGCCCAGTCTTGACGTTTCAGCTTGTGTGTCTTGTTCAGTGGTGGTCGTCTTTCAGCCTTTCTTACCTTGGCCATGTCTCTGAGTATTGCACACCTTGTGCTTTTGGGCACTCCAGTGATGTTGCAGCTCTGAAATATGGCCAAACTGGTGGCAAGTGGCATCTTGGCAGCTGCACGCTTGACTTTTCTCAGTTCATGGGCAGTTATTTTGCGCCTTGGTTTTTCCACACGCTTCTTGCGACCCTGTTGACTATTTTGAATGAAACGCTTGATTGTTCGATGATCACGCTTCAGAAGCTTTGCAATTTTAAGAGTGCTGCATCCCTCTGCAAGATATCTCACTATTTTTGACTTTTCTGAGCCTGTCAAGTCCTTCTTTTGAGCCATTTTGCCAAAGGAAAGGAAGTTGCCTAATAATTATGCACACCTGATATAGGGTGTTGATGTCATTAGACCACACCCCTTTTCATTACAGAGATGCACATCACCTAATATGCTTAATTGGTAGTAGGCTTTCGAGCCTATACAGCTTGGAGTAAGACAACATGCATAAAGAGGATGATGTGGTCAAAATACTCATTTGCCTAATAATTCTGCACTCCCTGTATTTACATATGCTGCTCTGGAGGATCCCCCCTTAGCCCCCAACCTCCCTGATACCCCCCCCCAAACAGCTCTTTAACTATCCCCCTCTAACTTATTAGTAGCCATCTTTGGTACAGGCAGCTGTCTGCCAGTACCCAGTTTATAGTAAAACATTTGTTTTTATTATTTTTTTTAATATTTTTCTGTAGTGTAGCTTGCCCCCCAAAAGACCAACCCCCCACCCCCTCCCAGATCTCTTAGATCGATATAGTTTAGATATTTTTGGCCCTCACTGCCACTTTTTTCACATAATTTTTCTGTAGTGTAGCGGTTCCCACCCGCTCCCTACCCGTGCACGCGCCAGCCCCCGCGCACCCGTGCGCGCCCCCGGCATTCCCGCCCACGATCCCGCCCCCTCCACATCATACGGCCCATCGATGGCCGCCCACCCGCCTCCCAGACTGGCTCCCACCCACCAACGAAACCGGCCATCGATGTCCGGTGCAGAGAGGGCCACAGAGTGTCGAGGCATCACTGCAATAACCGGAAAGCAGCTGGAAGCGAGCAGGATCGCTTCCAGCTGCTTTCCAGACCGAGGACGTACGCCATACGTCCAAAGGCGTTAAGTGTATTTTTTTTGAGGACATATGGCGTACGTCCTTGGTCGTTAAGGGGTTAAGAGATAGGATAAGGGAGCATTTGTGCAATATCAAGAAAGGCAATTTAGAAACTCAATTATACAAACATTTTAGAGAAGTTCATAAGAATAAATTATCTGATCTCACATATTGGGGCATATGTAAGGTTAAACATAATTGGAGAGGGGGAAACTTTGAACTTAATCTGTTAAGAAAAGAGGCAGAATTCATATTCAATTTCAATACAATTTACCCAAATGGTTTGAATTCTGAATTAGATCTTTCCCCTTTTCTTTGTACATAATAAAAATCTACTTATTAGCGATTTTATCACCTCATCTATATAAAAATTAAAAATTAAAAATTAAATTTGTAAATTAAGTCATAAGTACACTATTATTCACATTATCCACTAGACAAAGTTTAAATAAAAAATATTTAATATTAACACTCGATTATAATTAAATTATATATAGGATCATATTAAATTTTTTGTTTGTATATATATATTTATATATATTTTTATATATATATATATATATTTTTTTATATATATATATTTTCATATTTTTGTACCTCTATATTATTGTAGGGTAATCACTTTTCTAAAATTGTATATATGCACATTATAAATTAGTAGCAAAGCACGAATACATTTTTGTATAGAAGAAAGCAGAAACAAAGTTTTCAAAATATATATTTCTTGCCCATGCAGTTAGTCTCTTACAGTAGAAATTTTCAAAACATAGAATAAAAAACCTAACCTCCTGATATTAATGTTAAGAATATTATTGGTTTTCTAGATAGATCTAAGCTACACAAAGGTTATCCTTCTTTAAAATGTGTTTCTAAATTAATTCTAGTTAGAAAGGAATTCACTGTTTCTGCAAATAGAATTAAATAGATACAATTGGTTTTATATATATATATATATATATATATATATATATATATATATATATATATATATATATATATATATATATATATATATATATATATATATATTATTTTTTTGTGTATACGAAATACTGTTTGTTAAGTATAGAATCATCTATAGCTAGATGGCATATGGCCATTAAAGGTTAAAATTATTTTAAATTTGAATTTTTACTATTAGTGACA